>NC_071334.1:27390769-27691047 GCF_027744825.2 Synchiropus splendidus
CGCTAAATGCTATGGCTGTATCAGCACAAACAAAATATAAACCAATAATAGCAGCAATGGTTAGTTTCATCTGTCAGATATTAGACATCCTTTTGATCGTGGTCAGAAAAAGCTTTCTCTGTAACCCATTTAAATTGCCTTTCCAGGACACAGTTAATAAATTTAATTTTAAATCACAACAACAAAGACCAGGACATGTTCCACCATTAAACAAAATCATATTTCTTGTCCTTGTTTTCTTTTTAATATCAGCTCATCGCTTTCTCCATGGTCTGTAGCTTAAATTTGGCCTTCTCCCTGGTACCCAGGGAAACCAGCTTGTTTCCATGACAATGTCTGCAGGCAGAACAGCAAATTTGTCTTCAGCAGGATAAGATCAGAGTCAGTTTCATCCCTCTTAGTCACACACACCCGTGCAGGCGCACACACAAAACACAGTTAAACTCCCTTAATGTGTGTGTAATGACAGAAACTGATACAGAACCATCAGCTTAAATTAAACAACACAGAGGAATTAGCATAACAGCGAATGATACAGACAAACCCAGAACCTGAGAAAATAGGCTTACAACAAGTTGTTAACAAAAAAAGATCAAATTAAACCCCCACAAGCAACTAGTGATGACATAGTTTCATTTATATTTCCTTTGTAGGGAGAGCTGTTTTTAATCAATGAAAGCAAAAAATTGCAGTTCATCAATACACTTTACCATTGTGTGTTCGTAGGAGCTGAAGCCACTTGAGGCGAGAGGTGGGGGATATCAACAGGTAGCCACTTTAGTGCTGGGCGTACATGAAGAAAGACCATCACACACACGCACACACCGCTGTTTTCAAAAGAGTTCACTTTTGTCTTTTGGTTACCGATCAATCAGCTGTTCCCTAAAACTCTTCTTGGGGCCAGTTCCATCTCACGAATGACCCCTGTTTTCTGATGTTAACCAAGGCTTAAGATAGAGAGGAGGTTATCTTCCTTCCTGCTGCTTCACACCTAAGAGCCCACCTCCACAGTGAGCACTGAAGGTCGCAGACAGATTATTCCAAAAGTACCACATCATGACGTAAAAGAACCAGAGCGCCTGTTTAGGTGTGTGTTAAAGTGTGACCATGTCAGAATGTTGGATGAGGTATCTGCAGCCCTGATGAATATGGTCCCGGCTGACACAAGGCTCTGTCACGTTTGCAAGCCCAAGGAGAGATGAAGCGCCGCTGAGAAAAAGCTGCAGTCTTATCTCCTTTTCTGTCTGTTCCTGCATCTCCGACCTTCTCTTTCTGCCCTTTTTACCACTTTGTGAATGTGCTCGTATCTTTCCTCACCATCACTTTTCTACACTTTTGTACCTTATCCTGCCTGCCCCTCCCTTCCTGCACTTGCAGCTGTCTCTATCACTTCCCTTTATCCTCAAAAGCGGAAGGTTGTTTGATGTGTTTATTTATTTTTTTCACCGATTATAGAGAGCGTCGACTCTGTGCCTTTTATTATGGCACTATTTATGATATGATAATGTGCACTCTTGCTAATGGGGTGAGAACTGCAAACAATTAAATGTTTATGAAGCTGCGACAGGGTGACAGTTTTTTTAGTCCTGCAGTGTGACAGCACAGCAAGAATTTCAAAGCCGTTGACCAATTAACCATGTCAAAGTATTCTGCTGTAAGTAGACTACAGCCAAGCTCATCAAAAAAAGCAGGGGTGTCTTGGAAATCCTTCGACTTGGATACACTGTTACAGTTGCTTATCAGTGCCGCCAGCTAGTAGCGGCACACATAAATGTTAACAGCTTTTTTTTTTTTTTTTCCACAGACTTTCAAGACACTGCCATCAGAACCAAGCTACGCGCCAGTCAGTCCAACAGGCAGGCAATTACCCAACACTTGCAAAAAGTCTCTATCTCACCTCATTTGGGTGACATTCGATTGTTTGTCTTGCTAAATTGGGCAAGCGTTGCTGAACAGAGGCTGGCTACGCTAAGACAGTAAGGGGAATACATCTTTTGACCGAGGTGGACGTGCGGGGAATGTCATTTTGCATCACTTCCCTTGAAGCTTCCAACAAAGTCATATTTTTTCCAATCATATTAATGGAAAGAACTTGAATATTTAATAAGCTCTATTAAAAGCCAATTTATTCTTAAGACAAACAGATGATGTTTTTCAAGTGGTCATTACTCAATTTGATTTGTTTGTGTCTTTTCCCTCCTTTTTTACCTTAAAACCCGAAATGATTGTACATCTGGATGATTCTGAATGTTTTTCAGTTTTTGTCAAGGTAATCAATAAGGCGTGCATTGCTATGTGTCATGAGATTTTATGTGAAATCTGTGTATTTACATATAAATACATGGTTAAAATGCAATCATTGTAATCAAATTAGTTATTGTAAAAATCCACACAAATAAAAGCTGTGTTTTTGCTGTAATTGTATTTATGAGGTCATGAGTTATCATGATGAGTAAGAAGAAGTAGGAGACATTCTGTACTTTGCTGGTACCAACTGGTTCTTTTGATCTTGGCTTCGGCTCCCACCCCTACATATGGTAGAATCAGCATGCCGCTGCTTACGTGTGTAGTGTGTGTGTGAGCAAGAGAGGGCAAGCACACCCGTGTGAATTTCCGGAAGGGAAAAAAGCGAGGGTGGGACAAACAAACCAAAGAAAGCCGACGACTCTGACTCCCAAAAATTCTGTATCTGTATGGTCTGTGCCTTACTTGAGCGGGTCCATCTGTGATGGTTTTTTTTTCTCTCGCCATAAGACAATGTGATGAGATGAGGCGCTCCAATTGCCAACGCTTTATGAGTCACATGTGATGACTCACAATCCACCACCTCTGAACACGCTCATGCAAACACAGAAAAAACACATACTCGCTGACTTAAAACATGCAAAACTCTTTTGCCTTCAACCACTGACCGTGAAGAATATGTGCAGGCAGCCTTACTCATGCATATTTACACTGAACACACTCACTCACCTACTCAGCAGGCACTCACTAAAGGTTACTGTGTGAGTGTGTGTCTTTGTTGGTCTCTTCACGTACGTATGCACTTAAAGGTCACAGCAAGAAAAGCTGACCATTCGTCTATGCATAGCACAGACTGTTGCATACATTTTGGGAAGGACTGCATATAGAGTTACCACCACTAATAATAATATAAGTCAGATACTGGACACTGTCTGTGTAAACCAGGGGTCTCATGCACCACATTTCGTGCCATCTACAGCATAAGATTAAAGTCATGTAAATGATATTAAGTATTGATTCAAGTGTTGTCCGGCCAGCGGGTTCCACAGATCTCAGGGCGTACAGAGAAGCAGTGGATTGCAGTCTTAGTTTATTCCAGATCAGCGTCAGTGTAACAGCATCTGGTTGTCATTAGTCAGCATCAAAGAAGTCAAAGTACAGACACATTAAACATAGGCGTTCCTCCATCCAATAATATTACACACACACACACAAACACATGACCATATTAGTATTGTAGGCTGTTCGATTACTGGAAGTGTTACATGATTTCCCCAAATGCAGGATTCATTCCATCATGACATCATCACATTACAGATGATAGATGTCTCTGTTTTCTTCCTAAGGAGACCAGATCTGGCGTATTTGGAAACTTGGCTGGAGATTCTGTTTGTGCAAAAGTGACTGTTATCATTAAACTGACCAAGTCCAGCATGTGTGGACCACAGCTCAACATTCCATTGGCATTAGGAAACAGAACATACTTAAACTGAACTGTTGCACATGTTTCTAATGAGATATATCAAATCGTTCTCCAACAGAAGTAGTTATTTATATGCAGTAAAATTTGATTTGTTGAAAACCCACTGAGCCGCTTGCAGACCTCCACTGTAATATATGTGCTTTCGTAATATTACATTGAATTACATCTGGCCAGCCTGCATTGCACAACGCAACAGTGGCTGGAGGGTTAGGTATGGTTGTGATGGAAAAGTAACACTGGAATAATGAGTAAAAATACAGGCTACATACATCAAACATGCAACAAAATTGAAACTGTATCAGTGAGGTACCTACACCTTGGGTTTAAGTACATGTAAAAAATGCACCAGTTACATCTACAACACTGTTGTCAGGCCCTTTCGAAATGTTTGTCTAAAACATTTTTACTGTTTTCCTGGCCAGAAACAGAACAGGAAATGTCAAAATGTGCATTTAAGGATTTTCAAATGAATCCATTGCGACTCAGTACTTTCAAAATGCTTGAAATTGTTTCTGGGCTCCATAGTTATAAAAATCCAATTATGCATTCTATTCTCTGCTCAATTTACGGTTCTCATCCACCTAAAGTGATTACTTATCAGTGACTATTGGTTTCTCAGAGAAAGATAGGTGTGCTTTATGAGAGGGCAGGAAGCCCTGTGGCACCCCATCAGGGCTGATGCCCCTTAGAGAATGAGTGGGGCAGACAGGAGCAGCACTGTGTCTTTGCAGATACGGCCAGTCGCTCTACATCACAGGAACCAAGACGCCTCACTTTATCTTGCTGGCTTCCTCTCGTTTTTTCTCTCCAATTCCTCTATCATTCATTCCTTTAGCTCTTCAGTAACAGGCACAGCCTCTTTTTCTCAATTTCTCCAATGCACATATACAGACAACCACATACACACACGCGCAATATATCTTTCTAAGACACCCATCCACGCACCCAATCCACCCCCTCAAAGAAACTCATTTCAGCTTTGCGGGTCCCTCAAAAAGCCTCTTTACGCCGAGCTAACCTAAGCTAGGCTTCGTCTGCGCCATTTGACAGCCTTTACATCTCAGTATGCAGAGCAAACGCACACAAGAACACACACACACTTTTCTTATCAGAGGATTGCAAAGATGAGCAAGCGACAGTTTGGGTTTGACCCATGGCAAGGAAAACACGGAAACACAGGAAAGAAATGTTAGTATGTTGCAGTCTAAAAGCAGGTGACTTAAAATTCTCAGTATAAGCCAGATCAGGCAATTAAAATTTTACTGCCACCTGGATGATTCACTGCAGACATTTTGTGGCGCTACACACTCCCTTAGCAATCAAAACACAGTAAATATGGCTGAATAGACGTACCGCTGAATAACTGGCTGAGAACATCATTTGGGCTCTATTCAAGATATTTCCAGCCACCTGCTTTCACCACTATTTATCATAAGACTTCCCTGAATACTAGGCGGCGCTGTCACATCACCCCACAGCCATCATCATGTCCTCTCTCATCCAATCAAAGGCCACAATAGACGCAGATCAGCCTGTCACAGTGGGAGCTGTCTTTATATGGGCCAATCAGCGTATTCATCAGCGTCATGCAGAGCCGTCTCTCTTGAGCAGTACCTACCTTTTCAACCATTTCAAAAGCACAGAAGCATGTAGCCCGTTCATGGGTGTGCACGCGTGCACATGTAGGTATGAAAATGCCTGCACACAAACTTGCCTTACCTGACTGTCTGACACACAGCAGTTAAAAAAAAATCAGAAAAGCTTGGAATACAGTGGCAGCTGGTCATGAATACAAATTACATTTACTCATGTTTTAATAAAAAAGCTCATGTAACTCACTTTTCCCCATCACCACCATTTGCTTTTTAAAAGGGGACAATGTTAAGTAAAATGATGTGAGTGTAGAAAATGTATTTTTATTTGTTTTTCCCACTATATACCATGGAGTACGAGCTAAACTTTGGCATGCTGCCTAAATAGCCAATGTAAACATTCATTTATATGTTGTTGACTTCACGTGACTTAATAAGCAAATCATAGATAAATCATAATTTGGAATTCCTCTACAGACCAGCCACCATTGCTGTATTACCATTTGAGGAAAAGCTACTAATATGAATTTGCGATAATCTATTTCATGATTTGGCGAATGAAAACCATTGTACCTCTGAGCTTTCCTAAAATCACAGAGGTGGGAATCCAAAACAGTAACAATGGGGGCAAGCAAAGAAGAAAGACAGGAGAGAGTGAGACAGTGATGTGTGTTTTGTATTAAAATGGTCAGCAGTCGTACTTGTTATTGTGTTGAAAGTGGTGGACAAATTGAAGGTTAAAGTATCACTGAATAGTTTTTCATACACCAAAGGAACATCTGCTAGGAATCACATGCCCGCGGCAATGTGTGAGCAGCCGTATGTGTGAAGACCTGCAAGAGCAATGCAACACAGGCAGGGTGACGGCAGGAAGCAATGAATGGATGGCAAGAAGCAAACAATTCAAAATGGACAGCAATAGCTAAAATTAACAAGGGATTATTGGGATTTGTTGTTGCCTAGGCATATGTAAGTATGAGAGATTCTGATATGAATATAATGTAGATGTAAAAATTGTCAGGGACTTCTCTGTGATGGATTGTCAGTTGATCATAGAGTGAGATCATTTGCAGCAGTGTACTGATATTCAGTGAAGTCATTGCTGTCCATTATTAATGCCGCTTCAAACACACACATCAAAATAAGGGATGAAATGAAAAGGAAAACTGAATCAAACCATTCATGAAGTCAGCCGGCCCATCGCGCCTTTTCCATGACACTAGCATGTAGCCTACCACCACCTCTTGACCCTCCATCACATCTGCAGTTACATCTGACAGAAATGTCTCTCAGGCTCACTTTTCTGTTCAAGAAAATCGGGCCAAAGTTTCTTCTCAAAAGCCTTTTCTCATATTTATTCCGTTCCACTGCAAAACGCCAGAGGAGCCATTTCAGTTAGAATTAAAAGTGAAATTCCTGATGAGACCAAATGGGGCCGTTTAAAGCGAGGCAATCTCAATTAGCAAAAATAAGAACTGACCTTAGTTCAGTGCCTAGAGAGACAACTTCCACTCGCGCCAGGTGGTGATGAAATGAAGTAGGGATACGGGGAGTTGTGACTGAAAGTGGGATGTGGTGGGTGGGGAAGGTGGTATAGCAATGGACAACAGGAAGTGAGGTAAGCAGAGGTCATACCTTGGTCGCCAATCATCAGGTGTGCCAGACCTTAAAGGAAGACAAGAGCAAAGTCAGCACAAGAAAGGCTTATGGGGTGCTACGTTTGTTTGAGCGAATCTATTGTGAGTGTTAAAGTTTGTTTGTGGCTGTGTCATAAATATGTCTGCCCAAGTCTGATAACGTCTTTGTTTTAACTTAGCCACAACAAGAAGTTGCACAGATGTTTGCACAACAAGCTGAGTAATGGAGTATACAGCACAGCATGTGTGCATTGTCTAGTGACCTTGAGGCAGAGCCATTACCGATGATTACACATGAGATGAAGTACTTACCCGATGTCAGCAACCAACCCACATACCCACACTGACCAACACACATTTATCGTGGCTACCTTGAGCTGCATTTCCGCAACTGAAGATGTAGTCAGAGTGTAGAGCCCAGATAAGGGATGCTAACAGGTCATATGTCAAGTCAGTCGATTGAGCTTAAGATGCATGCTTTAAGTAAAACAGACATAAAGGCTTGAGTGGAGAGAAGAGATCTAATGCAGTGATGGAACTGAGATAAATAGATGAATATAGATGAATAGAGATAGAAGTGTAACCTACCTGGGGTGTAGATGTGCTCTGGAAAGGTGTGGCGGCCAAGCGAAGAAAGAGAAAGACAGACATTCATTAACATGCATGCTCTGCCCTTGGGTCACCGTGGCTACTTACTGTACATGCACACCAGTCCAGAGTTACCATGGTTATGTTCATGCAGGCCACAAACACGTCCTTAATAATTTCATGCGGCACTATAAGTCCGGTACGTTAAATAATATGGAGGAATTACGTGTGTAAGATGGCACCAGTAATGGCACCATGTTTACATCATAGGCGTTAAGAAGCAGGCGCACACATACAAACAGGGTCCAGAAGAAGGAAGAGAGCGAAACAACAAAACCTACCTGGACGTTGGATTCAAGAGCCGTTTTACCCCAGGACTTACCTCATAGTTGCACCAGCTCCCAAGGGGCCCAAAACAGATAGCATGCAAAACACACGAACTCACAGCCTCACTACCATTCTTAGTCATTCACGCGCACACACACACCAGCATTGACCGGACTACTAACAATGTGAAATAGCAGGGGAACGTGTGGGGACGGATTAGCAGTGCAGGAGGACAACAGACATGCATATGTGAGTCTGTGTTTGGGCTTGAGTGTCAGTGTGATTGTGTGTTTAATCTACATTGCATGCAGATTTGTGCGTTTGCTTTTCCTTGCCCTTGTGCGAGTGGCCTGGTAGGAACAGGTTGAGCCATTAGCATGCTAACAGCAATTTGCCCTCAAGGACATTGCAAGCCAGGCCAGGCCTAACAAGCCAAGTTCATCGTGCCTTCAGTTGAGGGCAGGATTGCTTTGACAGTAATTACATCTATGCATCGCTGTGCACAACCGCTTGTTACTTGCTTCAGCAATATTTTCGTAATAGCGTGCACATTGCTCTTCAGAGCATTAAATATACAGCCGCAAAAAACCCACAACTGTTCTGATGTATTTGTTAACTACAATCTTTTTCAACGCAGCATTCAAGAATTTCAGTTATAACAACTGGTATTTGAACACTTTCGACCAAGTCAGCGCTTGATAAGCAGCAACAGTGCAGCATGCATAATAACTTATGTTTCAAATACCTAGTTCCCATTGTCAGTGTTTACTCATTCAATAGCTCATCTGTGTTTTACGATCAAAAGCTAGCTTCAACAGTACCTTCACCCTCAGAGGTGGAGAGCATCACATCCAGACTATTTTTTCAACTCTTCCCTCGTGTGACATTTATTAAAGATTAACAAAGGCGCTTCAGCCAGGACTGTCTATGCTGGCTGATCTCCGACTCTTATGCGTCGTCTCAAGTTGTGCTCAACTTATTCCAGCGATGAATGTGGTAGCTTTTCACGTTCTTACAAAATAATCAATATATAGTGTAGCCTCTATTTAAGAACCTAAAAAGGTTTTTGAGTATAGTATTGCATAACACCAACAGTACTCTGTTTGAAAACAGCAAATGATATGATCTAACCTGAAGTCGTCAATACTTAAGGCAAAAGACTGTCCACATTTAACATTTAACATTTAACATAAAGGATTTCTTGCTTCAGTGAGTGAGCAATAATTTTACTAAACTGTGATTCTACAGCCCCGAAACTCACAATGGATTCTAAACGACAGCAGAAGTCACAGAACTCACAACATGAGAAACACAGCTCCCCATCCCTGATTTTACAAAACAACTTCAAAACTCCTCGCACACACACTGATTTCCATTTCCAAAAGGGCACTGTTGTTTTCTTCCATCAAAGACGAAGATGAGCCCTAGTTTCACTGCCGTCTACCTCGCTTCTCTAAGCGACAGCACCAGTTCATTAGCGAATTTTGATACACTTCTTCTCTCTATATTATTGTGATATTACCTCGGTTTGTGGATCATGTGCTACCACAGATCCCAGAGTGCCGGCATATTCCCTGAGAAGCATCGTCTCACACACCACCATGCACTCCACTATATCATGGAGAGCAAACACATTCTGCAGGCAGCTTTGTGTAAATCATTGTGTGTATGTTCTCTTTAATTTTTTTTTTTACCATTTTAATGTCACTGCTAATTAAGGTCACAGAATTATTAAACATGATTGCTGGTAAAATCATTAACACACTCCTCTTGAACTAAATCATCAGAAGACCATTTCTAAATTTTTTATTCATTAATGGTTGGGCAATGTTGCAACAGAAGCATTATTGAAGTGAGCAACATCAGAGGACCTAGTGTTTAACACTGACAACTGTATATACACTACTCAGCAATATAAACCAGTGCATCGCCCAACATGTGCAAACACACGTCAATATTGACACCCTACGATCCCAAAAGACGGCTTGTCGTCCTTTCATTCCGATAGATAAACCATTAACCCCACTGAGAATTTCATCATCTTCAATCGATTCATCAATTTCATCAGCCTATCCAAAAGACCCTGAAGCAATTTCATCACAACTCTGCATTGAAAATAGACAAGTGAAAGGTGCTTCAAAAATACCCGATTGTGAAAATCAGGACACAGATGTGAGAATTCCATCTCATGTTGCAATTCAGTTTAATTATTGCCAGCCTCTAAAGCTTAAGCTATCAGTTGATACTACTGCTAGGTAATAAAACAGAAAACGAAACAGTCAATATGTCAAATGTCAAGGGGACTGGAGAGCTAGCAGGTCACTAGATCACATATTAATGCTCCTCCATATCTATTTCATGTCTTTCCTTTTTGCCTGCTTGTTCCACCATCATCTGCTGTGCCTTGACATTACACACCATTTCTACCATCGATGATTGCAAGTTCTTTTCCATGACTTGAGCTTCTGCAGGAAGCTTACAATAGGTTCACCTGTCACATTCTGAGTGCAGAGACAACCAGCGCTGAGCAATGGAGCAGTACGATGATGTGTATTGCCTCGACCATTCTACTGCTGACAGATCTGCTCAATATATCACAGCCTGTTTGTTATTACATATGGGATCATCCGTTGCTGCTGGTTGATGATTTGGAAACTTCATATTCATAATAAAACAGCGTAGAGTAATGTGTAGAGACGAGACAGAAAGAGACAGAAAGTGGCCTCAGGAGGAAAAATAGACCAATATAATAAGAATTAATGAAGAAAATCAATAGACAGCAGTGCTATTGATTATTATTGCTAAATCACAGAGAAGATGATTGAAACGACTATTTATTTATTATACCTAAATGTGCCATCCTGCTATGTGTATCAGTCCCAAACATATGGCAACACTAAACTAAAAAGGTTGAAGTGGAGTGAAGTTGCACTAATCAAATCAAGCTAATTAGCTCCCAGGTTGCCTGAATAATTGATGGACAAACAGCCATCAAATGCAGCCTTAGCTTATATTGCTCATCACAGATGAGGACATTCTTTGCAGCACATGGATGGTAGATTTTTAAAATATTGAAAAACGTATACAGATGAAGGCAACATTCATAAGCCTAATCTCTGGGTAGAGTTAAGTGTTTAAGTGGTGTGATTTAAGAGAAAGTATATTTCCATACAATTTTCTTTGGCTTGGTTTTTCATAAAGATTATGAGGAGCTAAGCCAAAATAATGCTGCTCAGATACTGTTCATCAATAAGCAAACTGTTTTTGGGGATCGAGAATGCAAAAAGAGCAAAGACTGAATAAAACAGGTCGCCCTCCCTTGGCCCTGTCTCCATGGTAACAGTCCAGCGCACGTCCACTACTAGAGATGTTGCGAGAGGCTATAGGGAGGTGTGATGCTGACAGTGGTGCGGGGCAAGGTGTGAGGTCAGATTGATGACAAACGGTGACCGACGACAAGGCCGGCCTGCCGGTTATGGCTTCTGTCATTAAAGAAAACGATCGCCGATGCAAAGCGGAACAATTCCTTTGGCGTCAAGCAGAAAACAAAAGACAGTAACTGAGACTTCTATTGATTTGGGATACAGAAGTTCTGTGTGAATGAACCGTAGCCGATCTGAAGACATCCACAACCAAGCAGGCAGAACTAAAACCATTTGCGGCATCAGTCATAACATGGTAGCTGAGCTCATTAAGCAAACTGTTTTGTTTCTATAATGGCAGTCATTAGACTGCCCGGTGTGTTGAAGAGTGTATTGACCATAACGTTATTGGATGGTATTAATGTGGGAGAACAACAATATTTATATTTTGGTATTACTCCATTTCCGAATTAGTCGCTGTTAGTCCATATTTAGAACACTGCATTCACTAGGAAAACAACCTGCCTGAAACAGCTTGGCATCCACATTTGTGGACACCCAGAGAACCTTCTCAAGCTCTTGGAAACGATGGCAAGGACACAATTGTGTACAAAAATACACTTCAATTGCCTGGACATGGCACCCATAACGGTATACAGAATCAATGCAAAGCCATTAACACAGGCAGCCAGGTGACGAACACTGATTCCCAGCTTCTTAGCCTTCTCCCAATTAAAATGTGTGAAAACAAGCCAGCAACCATGGACCAGTGGATCTCTATGATTCGTTTTGCCAAGCCTGCCACCACAGACCTTAAGGAGAAAAAAACAGTTCAGAAGCTGGACCTCAACTCTGGATAGGTTTACTCAATCTAGAGTTATTGCTGGTGGAAATACTCTTGAGGAACTACTGTTCATGGCTGCGGGTCCGCTTACAGAGGAACCTGGCACTGTCCTTTAGAATTGTCAGTATGGAGTAAATGTGATATACTGGTGCATGTGTTTGTAGATGAGATGTTCATAATGGGTCAGCGTGGTTCAGGGGCTTACCTTCGCTGCAGTCGTTGCCTTGGAAACCGGTGTCAGAGCAGTCGCAGACGGCCTGTTCATTGACCACACTGCACACCCCTCCATTCTGGCATTGATGGTCCGGGCCACATCCAGCAGTTATTGTAACACCTTCTGAGCTATCCAGTGTCACCAGCGAGCCGTTGATGGCCACCGACGTGATCCATCCACGGAAGGCAGGATGTTCCCTAACTGACGGTGAGGTGAGCCTGAGAGGCGACGAGTGGAGATCAGGTGTCACCCCGCCCATATAGGTGTGGCTGAATACTGTCATGTCTCTCCTCTTGCTTTTTACTTCTGCCCAACCCTCTAGTCGTCCATCCACCTCCAACGAGGTGTTTTTCCAGTCCCGCTTGACACGCACAGCATGCCAGTGCCCATCACTCACTGCCACACCTGACTGCAGCTCAGCTGGCTCAGCACAAAATATGGAGAAGCGCAAGCGAAGATGGCCGTGGAGGAGCAGTAGCTCCAGGAAGTCGCAGAAGCCCTCATCATCTAGGTAGAGCAGCAGGCCTTCTTGGCTGTGAGTCCGCAGGCTGAAGCTCAGCACGCTTTCGCAACAGGCGTTCCAGACTGGAAACCTCCCCCATTGGCTGGAAATGCCTCCAAACTCCAGGACTTCTCCATGGGCCTGGCCTCCTACGCTGCACAGGCATAGTCCCAAGAAGAGCAATGGGGCTGCCGCCCAAACACACACCGCCATTACACTCATGCACGCACCTACCCCCCCACACAAACCAGAGGAATAAGAGGCTAAAGCTGGGGTGTTCCCTCCAGCCCAAAGCTCATCGTGACCACTATCGGGCACTTAACGGCAAACTTTCAAGGTGCCCTTGATGGGCAGTTTTTTTTCTCTCGTTGATACTCTTCAGAAGAGAAAACTCCTTTAAAACTTAGGTCCACTGTGGGAAATGGGGAGGGGTCAAACTAGCACTCTCCCACAGGCCCTTTAGCTGGCTTTGGACATCTTTTGCCTTGGTCTGGCACACGTGTCTTCACTGTGGTGCTCTAATCCCTCTCCAGACAGTCCTTCATTCTTCACTCGTGACATAGGAGATTCCAGGTGTGTGTGTGAACATCTCTATAAGAGTTAGATATGTGACAAATGGGATTCAAACTCCATCTTTGTGGCCTAGATCGGGTCGTATCCCCCATGCAGGCAACTCCCCACGGAGCTGAGTGTGTGCGGCTCACACACTGGAAATGGAGAGAAATGACACCGTCATAGCAGACTTTTCTCTCCCTCCTCCCTGTCCTGGTGGGGCAAGAGGTGTACGTGTGTGTGGGCAACAGAGATGTGTGTGTATGTGCCTTAGGTATGTGTGTCTCTCACTGCCTTGTCATCACTCTGGACAGCGACCTAGAGAAACAACAGAGATGGCACAATCAAGAGGGGTCACACACATCCACACTGGCTCATAAACACAACATTTTTTTTATGACAAACCCCAATATTTCCTGAAAACAACAGTGTTGTGATGAAACAAGCACCAAGCTTGCCGCAGGAGGTTTGTACGGAGGCATTCAGCCATGAACACCATTAACCCGTCTGAATTCAAATCATACTTTCAAAAACTATGCTCCTCTAGTTATTTATCATCACCATACAAGCAGCAAACATACTTTAAATGCCGGGGTCTGTACCGGTATGCGACCGCTGGGCTTTTGTTATCTCAATTGCAAAGAGCGCTGCGGCGGATGAGTCAAACAGCGTCGTTTAAACGTATTAACGCCTGTTTACGTTCACAGATATCGACATCATTTTAGCACGAGAACCCGCACAACACGACACGTTTTCCTCTGGAGAGAAAAAAAAAGACAGCAGCATCTCAGTTATTGATAGACGGGGTGAATGACTGCGGTTGAAATATCGATTCTCGATTTGCAGTCATACCTCCTCCATTTTTGCCTCCTACGCTTCATCCGCGGAGGTCCAGTCTCGCTCACCGTTCAATAGCGCGTACAACCTGCCGAGGCAGCCTCGCCCCGGTGGGCACAGCAGCAGCAGCAGCAGCACCGCGCGTCGCTAGAGAATGAGTGGTACCAACCTGCCACAAGAACATCCTGGGGTTCGTCCGCTTGGTTCCCAGTCAGAGGCGGAGAGTGTTAGCCGGTGGATGGAGCCGGAGAACCGGACAAAATTATCCCAGGCTCGCCTCAGAGCGACAAGGTGCTACTGCTCGCCCCCCTCTCTCGCTCTCTTTTCTCTTTTCTTTCACTCAGTGTCTCTCCCTCTCCCCATCGCGCGCCCTTTTACTCCCTCGCACGCGCTCCCTCTTACTAGTTTATATTCAACGACTTGCTCCTTCACGCGCTCACCCGCTCTCTCTCTCTCCGTTTGTTGGAATGTCTCTCAGCCGGGGCGCGCGCTCTCTCTCTCCCTCTCTTGAACAGAAAAGGTGCAGTCTGACGGTGTTCGCGAGCCAACGCGCGGGTCACGTGACCGCGGTGGAGCCAGCATGCGTTTGCCGTCGCGAGCGAGGGAGTGACGGAGGGAGGGGTGATGGGAGGGGCCGCGTGCTGCTGCAGCACCTTGGACAGCGCACACACGCGCGCGCTCACAAACGCGCACGTAGGGGGAGAAGGGGGGCTAGGGGGGAAGAAACGCAATTACCAGAGGTAGAGAAACACAGCGAGGGGAAAAATAAAAGGGGAAGATCCGAGTGATTAAATCCGCGAGTGACAGTGACGATGGCCTCTTTGCGCTACAGGAGCGCGAGCAAAGAAAGACAGCGACTCAGGCAAGTCTCCAGGAGAGCCGGAAGAAATGAAAAGAACAGGCCGTTTCACTCAAATGCCGCTCTTTGGATTCGTCTTACGCACTGATTTCAAACATCTATGGCACCCTCCTACAACTCACACACTGTGGATATGAAGTCAGAGACACCCTGTAAATAACGCCCAGTTAGTCATATTTAACTCTGTAAACTGGTATAGCACCTACCACCAAGGTAGCAACTCTGAATAGTTCAGTGTTACATTTTCATACTTGGCTAGAGTCATTCAACGTCCAGCTCTGGTGGACGATTCAGCTGGATTTAGTGATGAGGTTTTTTTTTTTAAAATTAAATTCATTTGGACAAAAGTAAACATGAGTTCAACATTGTCAGAACTGTAGCTGGCTAAAACAATGACACAGATTGAATATGAACAAATATTCTGTTATACAATGAAAATCCTACTTCAAAGGAAAATGTTTTGTCAAGTCATCTGTTCAAACATATACAAACACAATACCTACTTGTCACAATTTTAAAGAAACCTTTAAATCAGATGCAGTAAAGAAAATCTTATGGATAAAATGTGAACAGTCAAAACAAGCGGAAAAGCTTGACCCCAATTGGCCGGCGTTGTACATTTGAAACATTCCAGATAACTGCAATAGTAAACATGTCGTAATTCCCAAGTTAGCCAAAGCTACTGCCTTAAATCCCCCAAGCGGGTGCCAACGCTGTACAGCAGATCATTTGTGATTATTTAAAAACACTTCAGAGGAAAATTTATTGACACCTTTTGGCCCATAAGATGTTTTTAATTAAAACCATGATTGGGTAGATACGGGCCAGAACTGCGGCGGCAGGTTCATAAGTTCAGTTTTCTTTGAAAACAGTTCTCAGCAGAGCAATAAAATGTTCCCCCAAAATATACAAGAGCAGAGAAAGAAAATGCCAAGCGTGGGTGAATAAATAACCATGGGTACTGCTTTCATCCTCCTTTTTAGGTGTACAGTACCACTGTAGTGAAGTGTACCGTGATCATTTTGCCGCCAAAGTCTTTGAGCATGAAATATTTTCTTTGGGTCTAAAACAGATGTACAGCGCTAGAATAAAGTCAATGCATCAGTTTTTAACCTAAGAACTTTGTCTTCTACATCATGGATTGTTATTGTGCTGAAAAAGAAAATCTGCTTCAAGAGGTCAATACCAGCACCATTGTTTGCGTGTGTTCAACTTTGTAAAATATGAAAACTAAAATTAATTGCCTGTTCACGTTCTTCAAGAAACCTCGATGAATGACTGCGTCTAGGCACACAATATAGTAAAAAAGAGCGGTCAGACTCCAACACAGCGGTTTAACCACAAGAAAAAAAAAATTAGATGGATGATGTTGTAAGAGCTTGTAACTGATGCATCGTGTTATGGGAGTAACATCGGGTCATCCGTGATGATCAGGCAACCACACACATTCAGTTATCAATAGGACAATATTCTCAGATTCTCTAAGTCTATGTGTCTTCAACACGCCAATACTTTGACTCATTATATTCCAGTACAAGTCAACTAGGCCTCCCGAAAGTATAGAAGTTTTACTCAAGTGTCAACTGCATGCAGTTTCTTTTCATGTTTTGATTTGGGAGCTGATAGATGTGGAAATAGGGGGAACAAGGACTGGGTGGATGGGAAGGAGTAACTATGGAAACTATCTGAGCATCAGCACCTGGATTCCCATTAGACTGTCCAGCAATCCAAACTCTGCAGATCTGCAATCTCTTCACAGCCATGCTTTGCTTTCCAAAGCATTCTAACATGCAACTTTGGGCGAATGTAACTGGCCCCCCGTAACATCATATAGTTTCCCTTTAACTTAATTTAATCACTATTTAAGTGGGCAAAGAATCAGCTTTTTAGCTTGGACACTAAAACAAACAATATTTTTTAATATAGAAAATAAAACCCGACTAATAAACAATTTGCATTTCAACCAAAGGAGGGAATTTAAAAAGTCAAACATTTCGTATTGAGGTGATAATAGTTGGTTTGGGATCTTAAAACTGGCGCTGTATGCACCTAAAAGACAGAGCATAGCAGATTAAATTTGCCATACTAATATATGGTATTCAAGATAGCGTTTCTATAGATCTTCGATTCTACTATTTCTTTTTTTGTTTTGTTTCTTGTATATTCCTTTATAGGATAAGATATTTATCCTTGTGATTCTTAAAGAGTCAACAACATCCGGAGAATAAAGCGGTTTCTGAAATGCCTGATTGATGTCAATGAAATATCTATTCAATAAGTGGATTCAGTTTACTGTACATGCATGTTCATGAAGCACAAACTGACAGAGGAGATGTAACATTTAAGCCTTTTGTCCTGCCCCACTATTGCTGAAATAAATTTCTTTAAAGCGGTTGGTGACCATAGCATCATACGTGTATAAGCCTCTATAGAGTGTACAAAAAGTCTCTCAGACAAAAGTTCAAAGTGGCTATTTAACATTCAACATGGGCTCCAAAGTTTTATTTTCAAACTATACACATTTTGCTTCAATCATCCTCAAAGCAGTGACCTTCAGGAATAATTTTTGGCACTAATGAGGAAAATGGTCAACCGTAATGGAGGTTTGAGCAAACCGTGCAGCAGGTTATCCATTTTTACAAGAGCTAGCGAGGCATGATGTGATGCATCATCAGTCCGTAAGAGGCAAATGCATTATAGGGAGAGCATTGGAAATGGCTGCGACTCTATCAGCCAACATTAGGCGTGACGGATATGGGCCTCCTCTGATTGCATTAGTCTTTATCGAATGATGAGACAAGGAAGCTACGCTTCTCTACGCTCCTGCCAACTAGGTTTGCTCTTTCCCCGGCTCTTCTCACCTCCTTCTACCCGGACAAGCTGACAGCCGCCACTGACCTCTGACTCTCAGCTGACTCAGCACAGAGAAGGTCACCGCATATGTGTGCCGGGCTGTCTATAGATACTTTCTTTATAGATATGTGTGTGTGTGTGTGTGTGCTGCCAGAGCAGAGGCAATATGTGTCGGAACTGCCAGCGGAGAGAATTTACAGCCAAAAATAAAAACTCATCTGTCAGCATCCAGCGCGCGTGTATGGGTGTGAGCAACTATATTTTTCCCTCACACTTGTGTGATTTTGCGCGACAGCGTTTGAACGGATGGAGGCTCACCTAGTTAGAGCTGCGATTGGTGACAAACGCCTTGGGCGAGATGCAGGCATTCTCAGGCAAGATCTGATTAATCTCACCTCTTCACTTCACACACACAAAATGCTGGTTAAACATCGGACTTTCATGCTTCATGTGAAGAACACGATGGAAAAGTCCATCCTGACTCCTGGTTTAAATGAATTGTAAGGCTGTTGCTTTGTATTTTAAAAAAGTGAGGAGACAGAAATAATATTTTACTCCTGCATGTCGTACTTATGCTGCTTAACAAAAGAATGCTCTTGGATCCTGCATTTCACGGTGGACCTGACCCCAAAAGCTACGCAGCGGGTAGTTCATGATTTAGCAGCAGTATTACAAGAATTCCAGGATGTTTTAATACCAAATCTTTGAGAGGCAGCCGGACTGTTATTCCGTATTTAATGACATGTGGGTGAAGGTGTGTGCATGTGTGTATTAGTGTGTGTGTGTAAATAAGTTAGTGTGTGAATGTGACTGTGTTTGACAGGCAGCCACCCTCTTCTAAATGAGATTAAATGGGAGGTTTGTCTCTAATCGTGTTGTAATGAGTTTCTGTGTAGCTCATACATTTACTAATTCCACTTGCCAATAGCGCAAACAGCCACGTGGGCATGTGTGTGTATCAGTGTGAGGACGTGTGTGTGTGAGTGTACGAGGGGTCACCACGCTGCAGTCTTACTCTCATTTATAACAATAGAGCTGGCCTGTCCCCATCAAAGGATTGCAAATTCTTAGCACAAATGGTATCAACTGATGCACATGCAGAAGGACACACACACACACACAATTGTGCAGTCCATCTACGTATGGATCTACGTGTCATTAGAACTCTCAACAGGCATTAGCATTGATCATCTGACCAGCAGATGGAGAGTGACCGACATGGACCAAGCAAAGCCAGACTGTTTGTCTGTGTGGATGCAAAGACGCAGGACGGTGTGTGTTTGCGTGTGTGTTTATTTACATGTGTGGAGAAATTAAAAAAAAAGAAAAAGAAAAAGGGGACACAGATCTATAGTTCATTACTGCCCACCGCAGCTTTAGCGTGTCTGTGCGGATGGGATAGACTATAAATCTTGACCCAGGTTGTCATGGTGATGTAGCCACTCAGCCTCTCTGCCCTACAGTAAGGGGTCAGGGGTCGGCAGCTTTATGCAGCGGTACAGACTTTCAGAGCGGATAATGAACAAGGGAATCCAGTAACAAGGAACACATTTTCGCCCGTTACCTTCACCTTTAATCTTTTACCTTGTGGTCGACAAAATGTCATGGAGTCGGATCAGAGCGAGAGGAGAACACTTGACTGCCTCTGGCTACGAAAACAACTCAGACCAAAGAGGAATTATTGAGTGGTGAGGGTGGAAATGTAACACACCGTAGTGACACAGATTTCACAGACAGATCCCAAACAGATTTGTAGCTGCTAAACATGATCAATTAACATTTTTTAAATATATATGAAAGCTAAATTAATAAAAGAAAATGAAAGGTCAACCTCAGAAAGGTATACGATTTTAAATGCAACATTTTTAGATGAAAAAGACCTAACTCGCTATTTTTGGAGAATAAATGATACATTTTTTGCATTGCAGCAGCAATTAAGGGAATAAAATAAAAACAAATAGACGTATCAAATAACTTTTTATTTTTATTTTTGTTTCTGTATTGTGGATATTCGTTTAAGGCAAAAATAATAGAATGCTGAATGCAGTGAACGTTCTTTATAGATGGGATTGGAAGTCAACTGGATCACCATAAAACTCAAACTATGTCTCATGAATAACACATTATCAATAAAGGAACACGTGGTGTTTCAGTCAGAAGCTCAGCTTTTCTGCTTTGTCTCCAACACTTCCCCAATCAGACAGACTGCTGCCATCATGTCAGAGTCGGCGGCACATAAAATCAGCCCCCAAGTGAGCTTTGTGTAACCTCCTGATGAAGGCCACACTAATGCCCACTACTGCTGTTCGGCATTGGACTCTCACTACAGCGAAGAAAAGTGGGGTGTATCGTGGTTGCCATGAAAGTGAAACCCAGAGCTGTGTGAAATAAGGGTTCAGGTATGCTCTCCTCATCACTGTTTCATTGTCAAACTGAGTTTTAAACAAGACAGATATTTTGTATCCTTCTATGATGGAGAACTTTGAAAATACAAAGATTTATTAATGTTATGTTATTTTTATTTCCGGAGATCTACCATGATATGACCCATGGAAAATAAATGGGGAAAAAACAGTAGTCAAGAGGATCATTAAAGTCCTCCAACGCACGCTGGGAAGTCACATTCCCCTCACCCCTCTAGGAGAGACATCTTTTCAAAAACACTTACACACCCATACAGACAATCCCTGTTGGCTCATAATTTTCAATCACAGAATATGTGTCAGGCATACATTGTCTTATAACAGTGACAATAACATATAACAGTAACCTAGAACTTTCATAAAATAATGTTATGTAAATAAAACTTTTGTATTAGTAGTATTATTTTTATCAATTAAATTCTGGCCACAACATTTTTATTTCAAAATGATGGTCTAAACAGCACCACATTGTTAAACAATTTACAGATTTGTTGTCCCTCTTCAAACAAAAGAAATGCATAATGTTGACTTCCAAATCTGGCTTTGCAAACAAATCCTTCCCGTAGAAACTACAGCAATATCCAATTTGAATAGAGATAAAAACAGGTTTGCATAGTATTTTCACTTTCAGCTTTTGATGTTGCGACACTTTTTCAACTTTTTTTAGTTCAACGTTCATGTTTTACAGTGTGACATGGTAATGTAAACCTATCAAAGATGTGCTGCTAAGGTCTTCTCACATTATTGTAACTTTGCTGTGATGGCAGACCATTCCTGCAGCAAATGCAGAGGAGGCAGACCACTAAATATTGACAAGCTGACAACCTTTCGACTAAATTTGGCACCAGCCAAGGTTTTAGATGAGCGACTCTTTAATGAGAGGGAGCTGTGCGCCTTCATTATTTCACAACACACAGGATCTTTCTATTCAATTTGAGGTTTATTAATTCATGCCATCCTGTTTCAGGATTCATTTCAAGAACAGTATGACATGAGCCGGCGTGAAATGATTCAGGTGCTTTTTCATTCTTTAAGAATGAGCCTACAGCTAATCAATGGCTGCTGACCTAGCATCTGTGGGGTCATTCTCCTACCGACTGGTGTCATAAAAAAACCCTTTTACACCAGTAAATGTCACTTAAACAAGCGCTGACCTGGTTATTTATGTCAATGTACATGGACATATGCCTATTGATACGCAATGAACAGAGAAGGTTGAAAAAACAGTAAGGCCAGAAAATCATTTTCAAGTGTTTTGGGTTTGAAGAATGGGAGTTCCAGAAGTATGTTTCAATCCAATTATGTTCCCGCACTCAAAAACAATAATGTGGAAAAACCGATAATCCTGCTAATTCTTGTCTGTATTTTAGGACACCTTGCTTCAAAAAATATATATATATTGAAATGGCGGTATCATGATAGTTTAAATTAACGTAATTCTCAGTTTAAGTAAGATTAACATTACAAAGAAAACCAGACTGCTTTAGTACAATATAATTACAATATAATAATATATTTTAGATTAACACTACATAGAAAAGTGATCTCTCATGATATGCTTGTCTCGTGTTCAAGCTCAGGATTGGCCTCAAAGTTTCAGGTGTTTTGCAATCCACTGCAATCTGACGTATTGCAATAAAACTCATGTCATTATCAGATGGCACTTTTCAGGTCTTATAACAGAGCTGTGGAGAAAGAGGCTATAAACACAGTGAAGTTCTTTTCTTAAAATGCAGGGCATGGAGGAACAATAACTATCGGAAGGTCAGTGGTTTTACTGGGCCGGCAAATGGGTGTGGATACAGTATGTCGCTGGAAGAACTAATTTGATTCTAGATCATTTAAAGGTTGCAGCATTCGCCAAGCCGGGTCCCGGAATGTAAGAGTTCTGGTCAGTGGAGATAACGTGAGCAGACTGTGAGAGAACTGTGGCATTTATGGTTTGACTTTTAGATTTTTAGGACAGAGGTATGAACTATTGCACATCAAATTGTAAATTTGTTGACTTTCTGGAACTGTTACACACACATTTTTTTGTCTGTAGAAGACGAACCAAAAAAGATTGATGTATGTTTATTCACTTACTTCGGAAGTGATAAGTCAGAAGTAGGAATGACTTTACAGCCAATTTCAGCTTTTTCCAGTTATCAATCGATAATGACATCCACAAAATGTCATGGCTTTAAGTAACTTCTTGTCAAATATGTGCTTTGTTTGTAACAAGAAAACCTGCCGGATGGAGAGGAACAACAAATGAGCAAAAAGTGTTACTTTTCTGGTTCTTTTTATTTCACTGACTGACAACTTCTACTTTCTTACTTACATTCTGGGAAGTTATCTTGGTTTGCGCACTCAAAGTCGAGTATTCTTGGACTTACATCCTACAGACATAACCAGCAGTCGAATAAGCGTAGTAATGGTATGAACCTTTCTCTATGGTTGGACGCATACCATTTGACCAAAAATTGACTGGAGATCAAATGCGTACAACATACATATGTAGATAATGCTGAGTCGTGGGATTATAAAATATGTGGTGGACAATTTCTTCTATGGATCTAATGAAGATATGGACAATTTTTAGACATTTAGAACATGTAACATGCATTAACAATCAACCATGAGCTGTTGTCTGGCTGAAGCAACTCTTCAAAGATGTAAAATGTAAAGTCTGAGCATTTGGTAACATGGCAGACTCGAAATGAATATTGCTCAGTACATATCAGGGGGAGGGCTCGATTCAGAGACAATGTAAGGCCAGACATAGATGGTTTGAACACATGGAAAGTGGGACTTGCTGGACAATAATGTATTGGAGATGGCGGTACCTGCTATAAGGAGACAAGGAGAACAACCATTGAGGATCATGGATGCAGTAAATAAGGTCATGAAAAGGACAAGGCCGACTAGCTATGGCAAACTTGGTGGAGAACTACTGAAAGACGACACTTAAAACTACAAACACAGATGATGTTAAGAGTTCTGCCCAGGCCAGAGAAAGTTTATTAATCATAATTTGACACGCTTTTAGCAGGCTGGAGGGAAAATCAAGTCAGGATAAGCATCATAAACTGTAGCCTTGATCTGTGCATGGAAAGATTGTGTTGGTGTGCAGTCTAAATCTGTCACGCTGGAGAAGGACAGGTAGAAAGGAATTCAGGTTTTGCTGATGCACTGCAACAGCCAGCACAGAGCCAGCGGCGAAGCTATTTGATGATAAATAGGAAATGCTGGTCCTGATAGACAAGTGTAAGGACGCAGGTGTTGCACTTGGAAGTCACCAACCAAAGCACATAAACATTCTAGGGAAATTCTAACAACACAATGGTAGTCAGGGGTTTTAAAAAAAACCTGTAAAAACAATCCACAACAACAGAAACTTAGAATGTTAAATCCTTCATACTGACTCTCCATACAACACAGTAAAAATAAAAGCCCTCTCATGGACCAAAAACTATGTCCCTGTGTGTGTACTGTAACACTGTCCTCTCTGCTTGTACTGTAACAGGTATGTAGACACAGGCCGAAATAAAAGAGGGGCATTATAAATCTGAAGCTGCAAATGGCCAGAGAGGGGTTACCATGACAACAGGGGGGAGAACGTTCCAGGTGACTCTGAGATCATTGAGATGCTAATTGTCCATTTTCAATCCTCCATAAAGTTTAACAGCTGCTCTGCATCCACATGTTTTTCCAAGTCAGTCACAGAGAATACCTCTGGGAGGGAGGGCCATCCTCCCTCCCTCCTTTTGTGTTCCTAATGACACCACAATCGTCCTCATGCCGTCACCAGCAGCAACAGGAAGACTGTGTAAATATCACAGATGATCTGGCGCATATGTGAGCATCTCCCTGGAGACCGACCAACACCTGATGATCAAGCTCTTTCTCCATCCTTCTCAGCATCATTTCATTCTCCTCCTCATTTCCTCCTGTCCAAATTCATCTCCCTCTAAGTTCCCTCTCCACTCCCCTCCTCCTCTGCTTGCTCATCCCCTGCTGTTTATCTCCAGCGCTGCTCTCTCCCAGTGCAGTGCGTTTAACCACTTTGTCCCCCTTTAAGATAAAGATAATTAAATCAGCCGCTAAATGAGAGCGAGTGCTGCTGGCGTCACTATGGTTCCACTTTGATGTTCAATTTCCGTGCGATTGTATCGACATCATTTCAGTCCAGAAGGACCGTCGCACAATCGCACACATTTGCACACGCAATTAATCCATTCACACCTCCCGACCACCTACTCCCGACAAACTGTATTGTCCTCTAATCCAACCACAACATTCTTGTTCTTTCCTTTCCTCTGTTCCAATCTGCTCTCTCTCTGCTGCCCCCTTCTTCCTGATCAGCAGGTTGCTAGGCAACTGCGCTCCATTGATCTAGAGGAGCACGATGACAAGCTCCCATAACTGTCATGAACGCACACAGACACAAGCACGAACACACACATAGTTAGTGGAGATGCCTCGTAGCACCTTCAGGATGAAGCCGTCCTCGCTTATCTGAAAAGGACAAGAAAAGGGAGGAGAGAGGGAGGAGGGACAGAGTGATAGAGATGACAGCAGAGGAGGAGAGGAAAATGGCTGGCCCTGTTGTGTACCAAGACCCCATCTTCATTCTCCACGTCCATTCCTTGGTGTGTAACCCTTGCCATTGCCGGAAAACAATTACACTCCCCAGTGGCCCGGCTGAATTTCCAATCTGACACGTCACAAAGTCGTGGCAACCTCATCACAGAGAGCTACAAACTGTTTCCACCCAGCCGTGCCAGCTCACTTATTACACGTTCTGACAAATAAACCGAGACCAGGCAGCGGACGCAGCAAAGCGCATGAAGTCAGGATGCGGAAGCAGGTGTGGAAAAGCTCGCTGACAATTTTTTGAACGCAAGATATTGTTATTTTAACAATTCAGTTTTACTTTAAAATGGTGCATACAGTATAGTTCAGTGCAACACGGCGAACCATATTATTCTGATTCAAAATACACCTACTAGCTCTACGAGAAAATATCATTGCGATTTTTTTGTGACAGTATCAAATACAAGTAACATCCACCTTACGATCTGCTCGACTTACGTCCATCCGTACTTACGACCACAGCCAGCAAATGCTTTTTATTTATTTTTCTTAATCAATGCCTGGCATCGCAGCACGTAGCAGCCCGGCATTGTGTACGACAGTTATGGCAGCACAGCATCCCAGCATCTCACTCTCACACAGCCATCTACCACTACAGTAGCACCTATAACCATCATGTCGGCTATTTTGATCTGTCTTACAATATCGGTCAAAAGTCGGATGCTATCTGCATCCTGGTGAACAGTTGGGAAGCTCATACACGTGTCCTGCTCAACAGAGCAGCCAATCGAACGCACAAGTATAATACTTGTGACAAGCTTTCAGTTTCAAACACTAACTGTTGTCAAATGTATTCCGAGGACTTGTTGCTGGATTCACGGAGCTGATGCATCAGGCAGCTGTCACTCCACATTGCCATTTCGCAAGCGCACCATGGACTGCGTTGGCTAGAAAGGTGAGACAAATGGGGAGAGAGGCCTGACAAAAGCCTCTTTTGAGAGAGTTTCACGCCAGTTATGAGAGAATTGGCAGCCCTGTGTTAGCGCTCTCTGCTAACCGCTGCTCAGTATATCTCTCAAGGATTGTAGATACTGGAATAACACCATCTATGCGGGAAAGCAGTTGGCTATAATAATAATAATAATAATAATAATAATAATGGCTATTTAAAGACGTCTCTCTCCTGCTGCATCTATGTTTTGGTTTGTGGTAATGCAGGCTCTTAATCGTTGAAACAATATTGCCCTCAAAATATTACTATCAGAACATGTTCTGGCACCTTGTTATTGCACGTAAACTGTTTTGTGTATTTATAAAGAGAGAACACTACTCTTAATAAATACACAAATAGAACCATGGTTACCACTTTGACCAAATGTTTGTGGGAAACCGTGATTTTTTATGTAATACACAGTAAACCAGAATTACCTTATAAATGGAATTGGCACCCAAGGATCGGAAAAAATATCGAATCGGGCCAAATGCATATCGCCCCAGTCTTAATATCAACCCATAAACATATACACCTTAACAGACTGTACTTTCACATCTTGAAAGCAAATCCGCATTTACTGTTGCGGATGGGCAGATGGTAAATCCTTCTGTCTAGGTATGATGCAATACTGAAATAACATATTTCATTATTCTGAGTTACACAGTTTTAATGTAGGAGTAAACTGAAGGTGAATACACACCAAACACATTCAGTTACATCAGTTAATCCAAAAGTTTGGACACAAAGCCAAGACCAGCAAGAAAAGCAGCTGGACATATCAATTATGAACGAGAGCGAGTACACAAATGTAGAAGGTTTCTGTTATTAACGCTCAATCCAAATATCTGCTCGCTAATTCAGACTAGTTCAAGGGTCTCTATTCACTTACAGGGTAAATATAACTGAAAAGGTGCTCTCTCATACGCAGCTGTTCCTTTTGTAACACTACTTGTGATGGTTCTCTTGTATCAGTCTGTGCAAAGCAACGTGGCTTGGAAAAAAACAAAAACAAAACGCAATAATATATTATGTGTTTCTTGATTCACACCGACCGAGTCATAGTCATGAGTGCAGTGTGAATCATGCTGAACTCATACAGTAGACTCCTGCTCTGTGCCAGTGCCATGTGAAAGCCGACACCAGAACCAAGCAGCATGGAGAGAGTTCGCGGGTATTTAGATAGTAATAATACAACAAACTCTCAATATTGACATTAGTAGTTGCTGAGACTCTTTGGAGTCTTTGCTGGAATATTGCCTTGGGCCTTTCACATTATCAGGAGCTTAATCAAGCTTGTCACATGTGCCCTATTATTCATCATCGATAGCAGCAAAGTCAATCAAGTCATGATCAATAGAATTGGAAACCAACAGCGTGAGAGCCCCGCCCCAACTGCTGCATGACTACCCTCTTCGCTTTCCCCATTCAACAGATATTCGGGAGACTCGCACTTGATTCTGACATTCAGGCAAAGCTTGTGGTTGTGTATGGCCTCTTAAGATCCCTCTCCTCATTCAAGGAGGGGTGAGGATGCACTTCGGTTTCACGTGGCTTCATAAGTAAATACGTCTTCAAATGTATGTTTGGTATTTATTCTCTGTTTTTATGTGAAAAGTCAACCCATCCTCACTCCCGTGGAGTAATATGTTGATGTTGGGAAGTGGACTTTTGCGTCCTTCAGCGTTGCATGTTGACACATCGGTGTTTCAATGGAGTTTGGAAACTACTGACTTACAAAATACGTAAAACACATGACACTACAGGTGTTTAAATAATGTAACACAATCAAGAATACATCGACTGAACTCCCAGCAAAATGCTTTTCGTACACAAAGTAGAATATGTTGCATTCCCCCTCCTCCTCTACCAAGAACTTTAATCAATGTCATGCTTGTACCCAGTGTTGTATCTTGGGCAGCCAAACTCTCACAAGATGCATAATTTTCTGGTTTACGATTTCAGAAATCAATTTTACATACTCTCTTCCCCCAAGCGTAGTTAAGACTATGAAGAAAATATATTATATTGATAATGACTTCCTCGCCAAGACTCTGTGACCAATTTATCTAAAGGTTTTAGAGAAAATGTGTAAAATAAACCTCTCATGCTGACGGATCGGTCTCAGTTGGGAAGTAAATAACACCAGGAACCAGGAAGGCAGCACATATGCAGTTTATGAGCATGTTAATGTGCACTTTGAAGCCTGTGTTTACACTCCGCGTACCTGCTGGGACCAGATCAGGTGTTGTTCAGAGGCTTTGCAGATGGGTGAGAGATCAAGGTGGACTGGTGGTGAGAAACAATCACATTTATTTGCAATCGCGTGAGTAATAAACAAACAGACTTTATAGACATAAAATGTGTTTGCAACATCATAAGGGCCAGCGTCGGAATTAGAAAGACGTAAAAAGTAATATGTAATAACTTGTAGAAACCCCGAAGAGCCACCTTTGATGCTGCAGGTTTTCGATCAGGAACACACACTGCAGGGTCCAAAAACATAGACAGGTAAATTGGTAGCCCATGCTGTTTTTCCCCGTGATGACCCGTTGACCACTTCTGGATCCATGCCTATCCCAGTATGTCTCTCGCAGGTTCCCAAATATTTAGCTCGCCTAATCTACTTGGAGTGGAAACGTGTCAAACACACAGATCCTCACACTCTTATCATTGCGTGGCTCTTGAATACACAACGAGTTAAAGGACTCCAACTAAAGGAATAGAGCATGTGCATGAACATTTTGGGGGAGAGGTGTTTAAACCAGAAAAATATGAATCCATCACAATTTTTCAAATGAAATTATTCTTTGTTTGGAAATTGTTATTGCTGTTCATGTTGTTGGATTGGTTCTCTTCGATCTACAAATGTTATAGAGACGCCCCATTCATTTCTACTACTTCAGATGACGGGTGAACCGGCTGCTAAAAGTACAAGCTGGAAAAGCCTGAATGGCTGAAATTTGAAAAAAAATAGCCCCAACATAAAATTTGAAATCTCTGGCTGTCCTGCATTCCATTTTAGTGCATCAGACCAGGAGAAACGATGAGTGCAGAGGCACCAGTCATTTATTTCTAGGTTGAAGAATGTTTCTCTCAACACCTGAAACAAATGTCCTGAATTAAAGGTATTAAACTCTACTTCTCTGGAGCACCAAGAAGTATCTGCAGATTCATGATGACTGGATATACTGTACATGACAGTCTTGTCCTGCTAAGATTATTAATAATAGTGAGATAACGTCTTCTCTCACTTTGTCTCAGCTGGAGTGTGATGTCCAGCATTCCGACTTTGGCTCTCCTCCAGTCGTCGTTCGATTGGTTCGCCTCTGACGCAACTCAAAATCTACTCATTGTCTTTGTCGTCATCAGCGCCTGCTTCCACAGTCGAAGCGAAACCCCCTCACATCCACTCCCACTCATCTCCAGAATAGGCATCAGATCCAGCTTTGCTGAGAAACATTTGGCTTCCTCTCAAGCTCTGCTCCACCCCCTCCCATGGAAATTCTTCAGGCAGATAGGTGCCAACGCTGACTCTGCTACGATATGGCTGTGATTCCTTTCTGCCCTGGCCTTTCCTTCAACACCTCTCTCGCTCTGCTCCGGCTTGACTCATCTGCTCTTAAATCCCTGGCGTGAGCTTCCTGTGCTCGGATCTGATACAAACATAAAAGAGTAAACAGACCCTTGAGGCGCCAGGAAGATGAATCCTGAACCTGAAAAGCCCCAGGAAGAGCAGACTCTCCTCAAGCTACAGTTGTACATGGGAGCTAATAGTAGTAAATGACACAGTGTGTTGAAGAACTACTGCAACACCAAGTCTTCTCACATTTTATCACCTCAGCCAAAAACATGAAAGCAAATATGAAAGTGACTCCATCAAATGCTGGTACAAAGATGAAAGATAAAGCAGAGCTTGACAAAGCGTGGCCCCGTTGCCTGTATGCCTGGACTAACTTATTTACGAGTTTTGGATCTATTTTGAAAGCTACTGAAAATAAGGTTCCAGCATTTAAAGGTAACTGATTGTAGCCACGTATGAGAAATATATCAACACAAATTCACACAACACCGCCTTCATATCACATAACAATGTTTGATGTGCAAAGTGTTCACCACAACACATCAACAAACGAACAAATCAAAGCCAGTGGGAAACATATCTGATCTATTTAATGAAAAATGTATTTGCTCCAGATAGCCAGCTGAAGATAAAGGCTGTGTCTTTGGGAGGCTCAGATCCTTGTCTCGCCACAAACCCTAATCAATTCTGCTTCATGTTTCCAGTTGAATCGAGTTACTTGTGCTAGTGATGGAACACTTGTGACATGTCGTACTTCCGAATCGCAGCATAATAGGTGGGACTTAGCCGTCACCCAGATACCATCTACAGGGTTTCAAGATGGTTGACCTGATCCCCTTGAGGGAATGAAGCCAATTACAGTCAACTGTTGGCTTTTACACACTCCTCAACTATAAACCTCAACTATCAACAACAACATATCAGTCATATCCGAACACAGTGTAGTGTAGGGATATTCCAGAAACGTTCTGTCACAAGCAGTGTGCCAGTTGAAAGACTATAAAATCACAACAGCCCTCCAGCATTGATAAAAAAGATCAATTCTACTATGTAAACAAAACACTTTATTGTTCAAAGAAGTGCTTCCAACCTCTCCGTTTTCTATTTGGAGATCAATTATTGTATGCATCATACGTGCACGCTTGTTTTGCTAAACCGCTGGTAGTCAATGCAGAATCGGTGGCTGCTAGTATATGTCATGAGTGAAAGGAGCTCTGCCTTATAACCTAAAGTTAAAGTGTTTCTTTTTAAAACTGCCGCCTGATGCAACCGGTGATCTTTTCAGGGAGCAGTCTGTTGGCCCTACGCGAAGCAGATCCAGTGAACATGGAAGCCTGGAAGCACACAGCAGGCAAACAAACTAGTCCCGACTCTGAATTCACACAACCACTGAGCCCAGGGTGCAACCTTGACAAATCCCCCTTCAGGTAACTAGAGTTTCAGTGCAGGAAGATGCATTTTGACTGCATCCACTCAAGGCTCTGAGTTGCGCTAGTCACCGACCTTTGCAAACCCAGTCACACACTTATGAACATGAGCAATTAAGAACCATGCGACGACCACCAGTGATGGTAATTTTGCTGGACAGTCAAGTCGAGTCAAGTCTCACGACTTGAACAGAAAGGCAGTGTGTATTCCTGTCTCATCTTTAAAAGTGATTCTTTGGTAATTAGACGATCACATTGAGATCTCTTGAGCTCCATGTTGTTGGCTCTTTTCATGACAATCCCCCTGCATCGACCTATTTGCACCTCAGCTTTGATTATTGTTGTCTTTATTGAGTGTGACAGAGCCTCTGCCTCACATCTCGGACAAGGTTCAGCCTAGCCTACACAGACGTGCACAGTGAAAGGCCGACCCTTCTCACCCTGGACATGGACTGTTTCTTCCTCTTCCCTCTGGCAGGAGGCTACGGTCCATCCAGACCAGAACCTCCCGTCACAGGAACAGCTTCTTTCCCTCGGCCGTCAGACTGTTGAATTTGTGAGCAGCCTTTGTTATTTTATTTTATTTTATTTTATTTTACTAACCCACTTCGAAGCACTTTCCTAGTTGGTGGAACCCCCACTGACCATGGCAATAAATTCTATTCTGATTCTGATTCTGATCAGCTCACTGACCATTCCAAATTGTGGTGGAATACTCATATAAATATAATATAATAATAATAACTTAAAGGGTCACAGCCTGCCTACACACTACGAATCAGTGGAGTTGGGCAGTCACATGCCAGGGTCACCGCAAATTATCTCTTGAAGCCTCCAGTGGCTTTGACTTCATTCCTGGTTGTAAATTACAGAATTATTTTCCACCACTCAGTCACACACAGGGGTTGAGTGAACCTGGATAAGTCTCACACCATCAGACAGTGGACTATATGCACAGGGGAGCGCTGACATAGTTCCACGGACAGGTCACCACACATTCCTCTGCCAAGGAGCTCATTTTCATGTGAAAAATAAATAAATGATTCAAAAACAAGAAAAAAATATAAAAATTTGTGAGCAGAATCCTGGTGCGGATGGATTCCAGGGAAGATATATATGGACAGAACTGAAAAATAACTCACTCAGAAACATAACCACTCAGTAGTCAGACACACATTTTCAGAGAACAATAAACAAAGTAAAAAAAAATACATGTGGGTCAAATACTCAATACTATGTCTAGGAAAATAAAAGAGAAAGTGACGTGGTGGTCAAAAATTTGGACACAAGGAAACGAACCAAAATGAGCTCATGGTGGAATACACACAAAAGGCCAAGAAAAAAAGAAGATAAAACTGAGACAGAACAAAACTGACATACACGTTAACTATAAAGCCCTCAGGATCAGGACGTGCCGACAAAATGAGAAGAAAAATTCAAGTTACCACCGTGAGAACGAAGTTGATCTGACACACAGCTTGGCGAGAGCTGGGCTCCAGGTGTGCACCATTAACAACAGTCCAGCTCTTAAGAAGACAAGAGGAAAAACATAGAAAGCGAGCGTACGAAATAAGACTTAACAAAAGTGGAACATGACAGCTGGGCCACCGACTGGTGTGGGGTCTTGTGGTATTTTCTGAACGTCAGTGGTCACTTTGATCTTCGGTCTAAAGTCATGTAAATAATATCCATTGATGTGGTTAGGGACCTGAATGTAAATTTTGTTGTTGTTGCCAACAGAACGGGGTCCAGCAAAAATGGCCACCAGCAACTGATTTGTGTATCAAGACAACAAGGTGTCCCCACAAATGTGGCTCACAATATTGGTGCCATCTTGTGAGCCAAGTGTGAGTGTGTCAATATGTAGAAGATCAATACGTAGAAGGTCTTGCGAAATCCCAGCATGCATTGCGGGACTGGAAGGTCACGCTGGCCTTCAATTTTTTTTCCTTCAGCAAGGATTTCATCTTGCTATATTGTCATTTTTCTTGCACTGTACATTAAATGACTGTGGGTCCAGTGATAGTGACCATCTATGGCAAAAATAGCACTAGAACTATGAGTAGGAATGTTTGCCGAATTCACCAAACATGCAACAGTAAATATATCAGTGGGGTATTTTCACCAATAGAAATAACTAAATGTTTCTCACACTCTCCCATTGGGCAGAGAGGTGGGGACCTCTGGGGAGACTCACTTGCCAAATGGCAGAGTTGGAGTTCTGAAATCTCTGCCACATCTTGCAACATGTGAAATGGTTTTTGTCACGACAGATGCTTCAGTGATTTAATTGTGAGCAGTTTTTTAAGCTACTGATGATCGGAGCAGCAGTGAGAAGCCATGCAAGTAAGGAAGGGAGAGTAGTCAAAAGGCTTAAATAGGAGGTGGAGCAATATATCAATCCTCCTCTTCATGACTGCGAGAAATGTGAGGTGCAGTCTACGGCAGTTTGCCAAAACCTTGGAGCCCAAGATTTTAGTTAAAAAAAAATGGCGACATTTAGACACAAACATTCCATATCTGGACGCAGACCATCAGTGGGTAGTTTTTCAGAGCAGAGGCGACCAACTCAGGAATAAATCTACAGCCACGGGTTTTGAAGTGGATCTTCTTTCAAAATGTAGGAAGTGTCTGAGAAACAATGAGTCATGAAGTATCTCAGAAACTTGCGCTATTTATTCTGGGAGGAAGTGCATGAGGTGAATCAGTTTCAGCAGAATAAGATACACATTTTTTTTTAAAATCAAAACCTGTCCTCTGACAAATCTCCTGAATAGTTTGTCCTCCTCTAAAGAAAAGAATGCCAGCACTGAATTTAACTGAAAATGGGTCAGAATTTTTCAAGCGTTCTATATTTAAAACAAAAGAAGACTCTTCTTAAAACCGCTGAGTAATTTATTCAGAAAGTTTCTCCCCCTCACTGCAATCTATTTACTCATCATTTCATGATGTAACCCAGCTGGTTTAAAATCCCACTCATCTTCACGGCCATCGCACATTTCAGATTCAGTCTTCCCTCCTGAGACAGATGCTCGAAAAAACATCATTCAGAAAAGTACGATTTGAAATTAACATTGCAAATGGAGAGTCATTTCGATCAGTCTGCAACAACGCGTCATGGGTTTCACTCCAACATGCTGATAAAGTTATAGACTTTAGCAGAGCTTAACAGAGCTTTAGAGTATTACTTTCCTTTGCCGCGACTGGACTTAAGCCATGTTTATTCCTCTCCGCGTTGTCAGTCTGAGCGAGGAATCTGCATCTGGGTGGAAACTCGTGACATGTGGGATGAAAGAGAAGAGGCAGTGAGATGATTGGCCACTTAGCTGGGAAAAAAAACCCAAAGGTTACAACCCCAATTTATTTTATCTGACTCACAAATTAAATCAAGAAAGAAAGAGTCACGTTAAACTGTGGCGCTGACTGAAGTCTCACTATTTGATATCAGTCAGTGTGGGAAAGTAATCTGAGCCTCATTATAGTAAAACACAGTGGGATCAGCAGTAATCTAATTTGGTGGTAAAAAAAAATACTTACAGCCTGAGAACAGATGTGGATTTGTTTTTCATGTCTGTTTACAGTCCAACGAGATGCCTGTGCTCTACTTGGCTAAACAGAGCAGAGGAGCTTGGACCTCTGGTGAGGTCCGGAGTAGAACCACTGCTTCTCTGTCTGTGTTTAAAAGGATAACCAGACATTTTGAGGCCACATTAGCTAGTAATACATTTGCAGATGCTGCTGAAATAAATAATAATAAATAATAAATTTGATGAACTTCTAAAGTGACTTTGTGCAACAAAAGCGTATGAGGAGGTTTTAATCCAAAAACGTTGGGTCGTCTTTTTACAAATGATGTGTTGTTGTCGTCTTGTGGTGGAAATGGAGTCCGAAATAGATAATATCGAGCGGCCAATAATGACTTGGTTATCTTGCACTCCTCCACATCATTATTATTGGTTGTTATGCGCACAAGCAGGAGAAGGGAAAAGAGACGGCTGCAGTTGCCGAGCCAATAAATGATAATCACATAAAATTTGAATGAGTGAACGTGCTCGCCCATGATGTATGTCAGGCGTTGTATGTGCTTCCATCATGCTTCATTTATAGCTAGTCAAATAGCAGTCATGTTCACTTACTGTGGGTTTTTACGATTAATTAATGACAACATTATTACGATTAATTCATTCATTTAATGTAACAGTTTGCTCTCCAGACAACATGGAACCTTTGTCAGTGCAGGAGTTCCTGGTCCACTGATGCACAAGACACAAGGCAGCTAGGATGATAACAACAACAACAAACATGGAGGAATCCCTGGACAAAAGCAAACAAAAGCATCTGTTTGCTTTTGTTCAGGGATGTTTTTCACTACACAATGGCCAGGGTTTCCAATACTCTGAATGGACTTGAAATTCTTATACAAATATTTTCAAGACATAAAAAGAGCTTCAGTTTAAATAAGGTGATATAAAAACTGGAATACAGCCACCATCGTGATTTATTGTGCCATTGTCAAACTGATGCAAAATAAACAACACTTTGTTGTTTAAATGTATGTATGGGTCCATCATTTGATTCAGTAATATACCAAATTCATTCCAATTGAAAAATGTCGCTTTGTGTGGCAAATATTCTTACACCATTCAATTAATTGAGATCACAAATTCTCTAATTAACTACATTATTTTTTTCATTAATTCCACCCCTAGTTTTTTAAAAATTACATTTTATGTGCATATAACATATCTCACTTCATATATGCAGAAATTGACAGCTGGTGTGTGCTACAAGAAGTAAGTCATAATTACTGTATACCTATCACAGAATGGTAGTTTGTTTTTCCGTTTTATTTATCTAAACTTGGTAAACTGGTTGTTGCAAGTGTAAACAGTATCCACTGATGGAGGGTTCAGAAAGGACTTCAGAGAAGTAGCTGTATTCACAAACCTTCCTGTGAGCTTGGCAGAATCACAGGGGTCATCTGAGCAGTTTAGATCAAACCAGGTCCTCGGATCCTAAAATGGCCCACTCAGCAGGTGCTCTACATACAGCTGAGCTCTTTTCAGACCGGCTGACAAATGCTTCACAAAGGCTGCCGTGATGGAGTCACAGGATCAAGAGCATTTTTGTGTTCAACGGCTGCTGCTAGACTGAGTCAATATGAAGGAGACCTCTGGACGCTTTCCACCGCAGAAGAGTGAATACAGCAGGCCGCATGAGGAACCTGTAAGTGGATGGAAGAAAAGAGACAAAATCAATGTGGTCAAGAAATGTCTTCAAGAGGGAGGAAGATGCTGATGAAAAGAAAAGGCGAGATGGAGTGTATTTTTTTCCTCGTGAGCATGTACTCACACCACCAGTCTTGCTCCCAAAGCAGGTGTAATAATAGAGATGCATTCAGTCTTTGCACCAATTATTTCTGTAAATCTGAAGGTTGCAGATTGGAGTAGTAACTATTTCCTGATGTTCTGACTTTGTCACGTCTCGTCATTTTAACTCACGCTTCACTGAGACCTACAGGAAGCTGTGTACGGGGAGCGTGGCTCTGTATGCTTGCCATCACAGGCGCTCCAGACAGAGCAGTAACATGGGCTTGCCACACTCACAGGAAGGAAAGGCCAGACGTGTTCAACAAATAAGACATGAAATCAGCGTTATTTAAATCCGATTCACTGTTAGAAATGCATGATCATGCCCGAACAGACAAAACCAGAACATACTAGACAAGCTGCTTTAATAAGGGTCATCATGATAACTGTTCCCGACAGCATGAGGATGAGCCACTATTTTGTGTCTGCTTTTGCACAGAACGCATGTTTTGCTGTCGCCTCAGCAGCTCCACTGTGGCACGTCTGCTTTGAATTGACAATGTCTGCCCTTGTGTGAACAATCTCCTTCTCCAATCTCCAGATCTCATCTCCCAACACGAGGCCGGACTGTTACATAAAGATGTTGCCAACCGTGGGCTCCACTCATGGAGCAGATGCAGGTCATCCTGCTGTTGTCCACATTCATTTGGTTCTGAATCGGCGCACACACGACACACATCACCAGCTCTTTGGGAAAAAGCCAGTGGAACTCTGTGGGGAACGGACAACCAGCACCCCCTGGCGTCACTAGCAAGGCCCGCTGTAGGCGGCGGACCGTCCCAACAAGCACATCTCATAACGTTTCTTCATGGAAGTAAATTCAGTTTGACAGTGATCTTACTTCAGATTATGAATTCAGATTCACAGACAGGGTGTTCCACTGAAACAGTTTCGTTTTAATAGTTTCTCCTCTCTTTTAACGGGAATATATCTACATTTAATCGCTTTTATGAACATATTTTGACAAAAATATGATTTAAAAGAATTAAAACCTTCATTTGACTTGCAGTCGAATTCAACTAGTCTTATGAAGTTTGACCTTGACACGGCATCGTCACCTCCCGGAAAAAACATGCCTTCCTTGTCTCTTCACCTTTTCTTTCACAAAGATCGTCATGGACATTTCTCTTCTCTTTGGGTTGTTAAGGTGCCACTGCAAATCCACACCCATTATCACTTTAAGTTATTCTATTGTGGAAGTAAATAATAAATATGCCACACAAGTCATAAATATTTTGCCCAAACTCAATATCCACGACAATGGGAAACTGGCCGTTACAGTTTGGCCAACTGCCAGTTTGTAAACAAATACATTTTACAAAGTCCTTAATGAAAACAAAGCGATATTACGAGTTTACCAAGGCAAAGGTCTGGAGGTACTTATAAGGGGCTTTTTTTAGCCGCTCAAGATCCGGTAGGACATCTTATATTTCAGAATAAAAGCGCATAGTTAAACAATTATCGAAAATGCGATTGTAATAACAATGTACATGACGTATACTTAATACACATTTATGTGTTCGTTTCATCAATAGAGGTTCACGTTCGCGTGGATGATGTGCCCTCAGTAGCATTCTCCTTATAATAGACATGTTTTATTTTGAAAGTCCGGACCACTATTGTAATTTTTGACGCAACGAGGGAGAATGACTCCAGCAACTACTTGATCGGTCCCGACCCGTCCAGGATCGGTGTGTGTGTGTGTGTGTGTGTTTATGTCCGTGTTAAGTGTTGCGTGTCATTCGCAAGTCTCGTCCACAAGGCGACGGCGCATGTTGGGCTCGACACCGTCCCTTTCGCGTTAGCAGCTAGCGGGCTAGCGGGTCACATCATGTGGGTCTTCGGCTACGGATCCTTGATTTGGAAAGTGGACTTTCCCTACGAGGACAAACGGGTCGGCTTTATAAAAGGCTTCAGCCGCCGGTTCTGGCAGGGCAGCACTGACCACAGAGGAGTCCCGGGCAAGGTGAGCCGTCACAGACCGGCGTTATTACCACCTATCATTGTCTTATGCAATGCAACCACTGTGCTCAGAACACGCCACATTACTTTTTTTACAGACATTCTGATATCATGTACTATTTCCGATTTCACTTCATAGTCACTTTCATTTATTAAAAAAAACAGGGAAATAAATAATTTATATCGATAGTCAAGTCAAAAAGTTCTTATGACTCCAAACAAAAATGTAGTTACACTTTTGAGACGTAAACATTTCAAGTGTCACAGCAGTGTGTGGGACTAGTGAAGGACATGTGATCTGATCTTCTGCGCTGTGTTCCTGTGTTTTTCTAGCCTGGTCGAGTCGTGACACTGGTGGAGGACCCGGAGGTAAGAACAACCTGAATCGTCAGTACAGACTAAATATTGAGACCATTCAACACCTCGTTCATGCAAAGTGGAGCCGCTAATATAATGATAACAGCTTTCCATGAACTCACATTCAAGTTAATGTCAGCTGCCGAACCAGTTATACAGTGACTGGTGCCTCTCCCCTGACTGTCACCAGGCGATCTGTGCGGAGGGAGATTGTGGAAATGAGATTCCAGTCGGCAGGAAATTGCTCTCTTTGCCGTTTCACTTCTGTGTGGCTTTTTAATTAAAGGCACAATGGCCTTAACTGAATAAGGAGCTTTTAGGACATTCAGACTGTACAAGCAGGACATCAAGCGTCATTAGCAGCCCATTGAAATGCACACACACACCTGGTTGAAGACATATTCATTCAACCGCTTAAGGTTCAACTGAATTCATGTTCCGTAAACAGTTCATTATCATCATTTTTGTCTTTCAAAATTGAGCGTAGTTATTTGATATAGACTTGTATTTCAGTTGAAAGCTGCTTTTGAAACGCAAGCAGATTTATTTGCTTGTTAGAACATGACTTTCAAAATTAAAAAAAAAAAAAAACACGCCTGTCTGTCTGCTCCAGGGTTGTGTGTGGGGAGTGGCCTACAAGCTGCCGACAGGCCGTGAGCAGGAAGTGAAGAGCCACCTCGACTACAGAGAAAAAGGTGGCTACCAGGTCAAGGCCGTGACCTTTCACCCCCGTCCACCACTCAGCCCTCGGCCCACGCAGACGCTTCTCTACATCGGCTCTCAGGACAATCCCGACTACCTGGGCCCGGCGCCGCTGGAGGAGATTGCCAACCAGATTGTCAGCTCCACCGGGCCCAGCGGACGGAACACAGAATATCTGTTTCAGCTGGCCGAGGCCGTGAGGACCATTCTGCCTGAGGACTCAGACACTCATCTGTTTTCTCTGGAATCCTTAGTGAAGGAGAGACTGCGCAGGGACACCCTCGCAGAACACTAACTCATGAAAGTTCTGAAAGTGATTCAGCAACTCAGGACATTTGAGGAGTTCACAGCCTTCACAATCTCAGGGTTTCTGATTCCGAGTGGACAGATGGCAGTCTGAATGTAACACTCTGGACATCTGAGTCAATTCTTCTTTCACACGTCCATGACTTTGTCGGTATTTGTAGTTTGTGACTCTATTGGGTCATAAAAAACAAATGTATTTATTCAACGTAACGGTTTTACTTTTTAAAATAGAGCTGCAACACTAGTCGACGACCAAGTGAGTCTCTCACGGGTTCATGAGTCGGCAATGTGCATCATATGCACTTCTCAGTTGCAGTTAGTAGTTAAAGGACAATGATCCTCGAGTTGGAAAGTCACCAATTCAGAAAAAAAAATCATTGTGACTCAAGAGAGTTGATCCTGCAACAGTGGAAGTCAGTTACCTCTTTGTCACCTCACCTTTTCTTTGTACAACACTCAGGTAGCTTTCAGGAATGAAGGGAATTCAAGTGTGTTTACAGACTTTTTCGGAAGGAAACAGTCGGTGGTGTGAGCTGCGTCAGTCACCTACAACTAACACAATAAACCATTTTGGAAGACTTTGGAAACATGTTTTGTTTGATCGGCACGTGGCCCATATTTTACCTCAACGTGACGTGCAGCACATGAAGGTGACTCACTCTGACTCAGCAATAACGGAGTCAAGTTTGGACAAGGTCCAACCAGAGTGAGTTGGTGTGAATGTACTACAGTACATGAAAGGTTTAACGCACAGGGACGTACGGTGGAGAAGTGGTGCGTGCTGCATCCTCATAGCAAGAAGGTCCACGTGTGCAAACCTATTTAGATCACATTAACAGCACTTGCATTCATCTATAGGGGATCTTTTTTTAGACGGCATGTTTTCGAGATATCTCCCGACTCTTGAACATCTCCAGCTGATGCTCGGCTGAACACTCTGAATGAAAACGTTGACAATCTGCGATCTCTCTCCCCCCAGACTGCAGTAACAGCGTTTATCAGTTGAGCTCAGAAGCGGCAAAAATCAGTACAATGCACCTGAATACTAAAAGCTTTCCAGCGAGGGTGTCGGCACGCCGCTCGGAAATCTGCTCTCAGGAAACCATGTGATACGGAAACACGCTGATAACGTTGAAGCCGTGTTTCAGGGAGGCGCTGAACCCTGGCAGACACTCATCCTTCCACTGCTCCTCCACCTCCAAGAAAGGGAAGCTTTTACAAATGAAGTGAGATTTATTCACATGGAGAGTGATGAGCTGTTGTATAACACATCATGGACAAGGGAGACAAATGACTCACTGACAGTCACTGACCGTATTGATCTTTAGAATCATCAATAATATCACAAAGGTAATTCACTCTGTATTTACATTAACTGTACAAATAACTTAAAAATGTAGTCTCAACAGTTTCTACTTCCATGTACCTCGACCTCTGCAAAACTGGGACACTGTATATGCAGGAATAATATTTCTAAAACAATTATCAGGTTCTAGAACAGGGGTCACCAACATGGGCTGTTAAAAATGATAAAAATAAAAAATAAATTTCATGTAATAACTAGGGGTTGGATTCGATTAAAAATAAATCTAGTTAGAGAATTTGTGATTAATTAATCTCAATTAATAGCAGTTTAATGGTATAAGAATATCTGCCACAAGAATCCACATTTTTCAATTTGAATGAATTTAGTATATTACTGAATCAAATGACATTTAAACAACAATATATTGTTTATTTTGCATCAGTCTGACAATTGCACAATAAATCACGATGGTGGCTATATTCCAGTTTTTATTTCACCTTATTTAAACTAAAGCTCTTTTAATGTCAAGGAAATATTTGGTTAAGAATTTCAAATACATTCAGAGTAGTGGAAACTCTGGTCATTGTGTAGTGAAAAACATCCCTGAACAAAAGCAAACAGATGCTTTTGTTTGCTTTTGTTCAGGGATTGACCTCCATGTTTGTTGTTGTTGTTATCCTTGCTGTGACGTGTCTTGTGCATCAGTGTGATCAGTGGACCAGGAACTCCTGCACTGACAAAGGTTCCCTGTTGTCTGGAGAGCAAACTGTTACATTAAATTAAATTAAAATGATTATACGCTTAAGTATTGTTGTTGTAATGAATTAATCGTAATTAACTAAAGTCCCACCACTAGTAATAACCATCTTATTATGTTTGATTTTGTGATTCCTTTTTTTGTTACACCATAGGTAATGCTAAATCTCAGCTATGAATTTGAGAGGAATATAATTTTTCGTCCATTATGTATGGTGATATCAGAAGTGTGTACTGAACGGATGGTAGCCCATGGGGTCGCACAGTGCCCTTGGAGGAGCTCGCGGTTGCTAAAAGGTTGGTGACCCCTGCTCTAGAACATTCGGTCCCAGAACTTGTACATGCAAGCAACGTTGGGCTGGCGTGTTTGGAGGATCGAGCCAGCGTGAAAGCCTTACTATACTCCCAGTTTTCATCGTTCATCTCTTTCTCTAAGTGAGAACAAACATCACATCCGTGTTAGACCACTTCTATGTCCTCCAGTTGACAAGCTGGACAGAAACAAGCAAGCAAAAGTCAGACTTTATCTCTGTATTGAGAGAGCAGCACCGAATTGTGGACAACAGTGTTGTGAAACAGACACAAGCTTCTTGGACACTCAGTATGAAGGGTTTCTTCTTTACCTTCAATTGACTAAATACATCGCTCTACTCTGCTCAGAGGGGTTGCACTCTGTGAAAGTCCACCACTAGCGTTTCTTCTCTTCCACACCACAGCAGCTCTGGACTTGGGAAGGCAGCAGGTGGTCAGGCGTAGTAGCATGGCGACACCAGCAGGTCTGTGAGCACCAGCAGCTGGTCGTCAGTGAAGCGCTGGCGGTGCTCTTGCCAGTTGTCGTGATGCGTTCGCCTGAACTCCGATAAGGTTTTCTTCACTGTCATCTTGGTGTGGAGACACAAAGGAGAGCAGAACTTAAAAGGGCCAAATACTGAATGGCTTTTCTGACTCTAGCATATGCTGACAACGATGAGTTTGTGCAGCCAAATCGGGTGTCAGGCCACTTGGAAGAGTGAACTCAAGGTGCAAGTATGTCTGTGGGCCGGTGTACTGCTCAATGGTAACCCAGCAGTTACCTGGCCCACCTTTATCAGGTCTCGGGGGCGGAGCCTCTGCTCAATAGGGCGGGACAGGTCACCAGGAATCAAACCTGACTCCAAATTTGACTCCTCAAGCCCAGAGGAACTTCCAGGAATATTGCTCAGAGCAGTTGTACCAACGCAGTCAGAATCCAAAGGAGATGGTGTGCAGGAATTAAAAATTAACAGTGATGTTTTATTGATGTCAAAAAGCTAGTAAGGGTTCAAATACACAAGGCTGAAATTATTTAAGACCAAACAAGCCAGGAGTGACGCAAACATATCCAACAAGGACCGATCGCTGTCGCAAAGATGTCCACACAAACATCCATATTACATGTTGGTCTGAAGCTTTTTCACTGTGTGTATTTGAATCAGTTTTGTTTCTCTCTGCTTTTCAAGTAAATTGGATTTAAGCAGATGCTTGAACATCCGCGTGGAAGGTTGCGAGTTTGACGTAGTCAAACAACCATTCTTGAAGGTGGATGCATATAGGGAATAACTAAAGCAACTCAGTCCTTCAATAGCCTCTGTCCCAGGAGTGAACTTCACTGGAATAAATCCAGCTACATTGAGTTATTCCACCCTGAAGGCAGCACTGTCACAGCCAAGTATAAACCCTGACACTCATCATTTTTGGATATTTGCTTTGAAAGCTGCAATTGGTCAAAAAAAATATTTTGCCATCATTGATTAATATTTCTATTATAATCCTTAATCATATGGTACTATAAGCGACCTGTCAGAACAGATGTCTCTGCTATCAAGCATCGAGTATCTCCTCTGTCCAGGAGTGTTTAACAACCACAGGCCAGCTCAGGGAGGGGGCGTGGTTTAGAGGCCTACCAGTACAAGTAAAATCCGACTTACGGCCGGGATCTAAGTCGAATGCCATTCAAAATCGCCGGTGTGAGGGTTATAGGTGCTACTGTAGTGGTAGATGGCTGTGTGAGAGTGAGATGTTGGGATACTGCGCTGCCGTAACTGTCGTACACGTTGCCGGGCTGCTACGTGCTGTGGTGCCAGACATTGAATAAAAAAAAGCATCTGCTGGCCGTGGTCGTAAGTATGGGTGGATGCAAGTCGAGCAAGTCGTAAGTCGGATGTTACTCGTACTCCGAAAGCACATCCCCATTACTTCAACTACTGTATCTCGACGTTGCGACCTAGAAATCACATGACAAGCTGTTTTTCAGATATGTATTTAACACAGGATTCAATAAATACCAGTTTTCACATATTAATTTAGAGTGGTAGAAAACTGGTATTGTAACTGATATGAGATGACTGTATAATTTCTCCATGTCTCATTCAGTCTGTAACACTTGACTGTAAAGATTCACTACTGAAGTCAATACACCATTCTCCTTCCTTTCTACACATATTTTGTCAGTAGCCCATGAAGTCCATTCTGACACTGCTTCCAAGTCAGTATTTCTTTTCTCATTTCCTGGCCAAAACTGCTGGCCAGTGGCTGTTTATTCTACTCTGGAGCTCATTTACTTGAGGAAAACTTGATCATTTCAGGGTGTTAGTGTATGAATTCTGGCCAAAGCAATTGGCAGTGCACGCATCAAAATGACCCGTAACCTCAAGCATGTGTTGATCACGTGATAAAACACACAAGAGTTTTCACCTTAATTGTGTGTGCAGGAGTGGGGTCCTACCTCTATTGGCTGAGGGTCGTTGAGGTGGTTGCTGAGGTCCATTAGGATTTGAGGCATCCAGCTCGGGACATCGTAGGGGCTTGACAGGATGCAAGCACTGATGCCCAGAACCCCTGCATGCCGGCGCACCAAGTCTGGACACACACGCACGCACATGCACACACTTGGACTGGGGCTTCAAGGTTGATGATCCCCTGGAGCCTTAAGGGCTCACAGGGCAAGTTTTACCGGATTGCATCACTTGGAGATTGTTTCATGTGAGTGTGTGTGTGTGTGTGTGTGTGTGTGTGTGTGTACCTGTAGAGGCCAGCTCTCCTCTGGCCTTGGGGAGACGCGTCTGACTCAGCGTCTGCAGCTGTGTCTGCAGAGCAGAGTCCAGGGGGAAGAAGTGGCACTGCAGCAAACCACTGAGGGTGGTGCCCGCCATGTCTCTCACCTACAGGGAGAAGACGGAGGAGGGAGGAAGACAAAAGTGAGAAAGAACGGCTGAGAAAAAGATCAAATGAACGATGATGTGAAAATCAGGAGGCTGTTTAAGGACAGGAAACACATTCAGAATTTATCAAAAGAGCAGAGAGCGACCGGGGACATGGGGGTGACATGGGACAGCGATGAACAGAGGAGGTGGAAGAAGAGATGAGCTGAGGTAAAAAAAAAAAAGAAAATCTCTCTCAGAACATCGCTGATGCTTCCTGCATCAGTCTGCATAAATTATGAAGCAAGTTAACACGGAGAAGCAGTGGTGATTGTTGCCTCAACTATACCAGGCAAGTCACAAAATAATGAAATGATGCTCTGCTCTGTGCAATTATTCCACTCCAGTTCGACATTTAGGTTTACTCAAGCACACTCGTGCATCGTTCTCTGGCTTTTAAATGAAGTGTTATTATTATATTATTTGTCATTCTCAAGTAGACAATGAGAGATCATGTTGGCCCTCAATACTAGATAAATAAAAACAGCAATGAAACAAAAATAAAAAAATAATTGTCAGTTACTCCACAATAGAACATTAAGACGCCGTTTGTCGTTGGTTCTGATGTTTTTCTTCTTCTTTTCGGCCTTTGTTTGCAGTTGTGCAGACCTTTTGTATTCACCCACATAATCTAGCATCAGTGAAGCGCTCACAATTGCAGTTATCAGCGGACATACTGTTAGTTTATTCTTCTATGTAAATCCAGATCCCTGCAAAACAATGTGTACAGGCTGTGCTTCAGTTCTGATCATCAAGACGTTGTTGTCAAATGTATTTCAAAGTTTGCCATTAAAACAGTTGCAGGTTTCAGCCTGAGTTACCTCCAGCTGTTCATCCAGCAGCAGCAGCATCACCAGTTTTCGGATGCGCAGCACCTCAGCAGGAAAACTGAGCAGGGTGAACAGGTTGTAGAACACTGTGATCTGGAGGTAGGTGAGAACAGAGTAGCGCGCGTGCCACGACCTGCTACCCGCCATCTGAAAGTGAGGAAATAGCCATTATAAATACAAATATAGTAGTACAGTAGGAATCAAGTCAATCTAAGAACACATTTATGATAAGGAAGCAATTGTTCAGCTATAAACCAGGGCAGCAGGCGAATCAAGACCAACAATTTTGAAGTCATAGTCCAAACAGATGTTAGTAGTGGGGAGATGTGAATACTGGGAGGGGACTCGGTTATAAAAAATATCAAATTAGTTAGATATTTCACAATGAATTCATTGTGATTACTGACATTTTAATATTCAACATCACAGTGATCAAAGTGAAGTGAACTCTAGACAAAACCTTGAACCTCAGGTGGAGGTGCTCCAGTGGTGAGTGAACGCATGTGCACAGGAACAATATTTTCATGACACTGAGGTTTTGTTTTTTAAAGCTAAGACACTCCCTACGTCATGCAGTGTCATTTTCTCTTCATCATGGATGTTTTGGCTATGACATCACACATTGTATAATGTTGTACACCTAGAATTGGTGCAGAGAAAAATGTTCCCTATAAAAAAGTTCATATATTTGTCTGTCATTAATCCAAATGAATCAAATTCCCAGCCCTTGTACAGGCATTGTGCTGTATGTATATCATCGCTGAGCTCAATCATCAGGTTCACTATAAGGGTTTCAGTAGTTCTACAGTACTGTACAGTATAGTCAGACAGCATATCAGCTGATCTTCAGACATAATACGGAGAGTGAAGAGACCCTCCAGACTACACAGGTTGCCAATGGTGGCCCACTATGAAGCACCCACACAGTCAGTCCCCACTAGCAACAACACTGCTGCAGTTTCCTCGCACAGCAGCAGGCTCAATGAAAACGGTGGACTTTAGTGCAAAAAGTTGCTGTTTTAAGCAGATTAAAAATATATAGCGCCTTGAATAAAGCATAAAATTGTGGGTAGGAAGGGCACTTAAGAAAATATGTTAATGAACTCAATCTTTACCACAGTAGGCACTTCCTTTAAACAGCACACATTGCTCACTTTTGGGCAGCATTAGGTTCAGTTCACTGACGTCGGGCAGGTGTGTGTGTGTGTGTGTGCGTTACCTCTTCTAGCGTTGCCAGCACGAGAGGGATGTGCTCAGGATACAGGAGGCCCTGGGACATAAGAGAGAGACACGTGCGTGCATCCTGCTTCATCTCATCATAGCTCTCATCAATCTCCACCGGGGCAATCTGCAGGGAGAACGCAACACAGAGAGAGATGGAGGGAGGTGGGAAGACACACAGCTACGCACCATTTTGAGTAAATGAAGAGAGAAATTGAGTTTAATGGGCAAGTAAGATGGAGTGGGTAATAACGCTGCACTGGGACCTGAGCATCTGCCTGCGCCTTTACCTTGAAGAGGAGAGGCAGGAGCTGGAGCTGCTGCTGAACAGGAGTGGTGAAAGTTCGCCCGGCGCTCGCCATCAACCATTTCAACACTAAAAATGGAAGAGAGACACACCAGGAGGAGAAGTTGGGACGCCTTCTGACAGTAACAGATTTGGTGCCGTGACCTCACTGCCTTGCTCCGGGAATAAAAACACAATCCATCATGATTTGGGAGCTAATGATTGGGCTAATTGCACTACCGGATATTTATCTAAATAATGGAGATTAGAATAATAACAGCCACGGAGAAGTGCAAATGAAGACGCACACTCGCGCACACACACACACAGCTGTCAAACTTTAAATGGCATATTTAAATGTAAAGTATTTCCCTGTTTTGTTTTGGTCCCAGCAGGTTTCTTAAAAAAACAGTCGGAGATTACTGTTGTGGAGACGAGACAAACACCCCCAAAGGCAAAAATATTGGCGCTGGTCGAAGAAAGAAATAGTGTGAATTATAAGTAATGTGTGTGGTTTGTGTTGTAGTAAATAAAGTGGGGAATGTTATGGCATTCACAAGAGTTGGATGAGAATTTAAGCCAGATGAAGCTTTTCCGTCATGTTCGAACTATGTTTTAAATCCCAGTTTATGCCTTAAAAATGGGCTGAACTGTGCGACCTGTGAGGTCCCTTAGGGCCAATAGGTTTTAGACAAAGCATCAGAAAACTGAGGTGCAATCAAATGAAATGCATTTAAACTATTATAACTACACTGGATGCTGAAAGATGTTGCGATCATATTGTCCAGAATGACAACAGGCTTGGCAACCGACACATTCTCTTGCTGCTGGTGAACAAAGTTTGTTTTACCTCTCTTGATATTTTACGACTTAAAAACTAAACTTACAAAACTGTGTGTTCCTTGTGAGACCCTTGTGTCGGCGACCCAACTGTCTCAGGCTCCGGCCACCTCAGTCCGGATATAAGACCTCCTGATTGCTTAGTCTTAATGTCGAAATGTTTCTAAATTTCCTCAAAAAACACAGCATTTGCATTTGTAAAGTAGGTCGTGTTTTCTGTCAGTATAACAGCTTTTGTTCGGACGACAATGCAGTTCCTTTACATATATTTGATCGCTCTCGCAGATGGAGAGAGATTCTAATGGGCCACAATGTTCAGACCCTATTATTGAGAATAGGAGGAAATCAGATCATAATTAAGGTCTATTCACACTCTGACTATGAGCACTGATGGTAGAGAACTTTCATGAGTATGAGTTGTTTATCAGCATGAGAATATCAAATGGAATGATATTACACATTGGAGGTGAAGTTCAGGCTGGGAGACTCAGATTGTTTGGACAGATGGAGGGAAGAGACATGATGGATGAAGAATATTAGAAAATGTTGCAGGTTAAGGAGGGAGAGGAAAACAACCATTGAGGTCAATGGCGGTGGCAACATCTGATGGCAAAATTTTCCTTTCGTTTTTGTTGAAACAAGTAAAAATAGATCTCTATGTCCTCTTCTGGTATTGTCTCAATCCATGGCTCAGCATCCACCACACAGTTTACAAGCTCCTATCAACGTCCCGACCTGTCTTGAGTAGTTTGACAGCCTGGGTGCGCTCGTCCGTCTCTTGGGTGTTCTCATCGTGGACATGGTTGTGGATCTCCGGCTCTGATGTGAGGGGCTTGAGCTTTTCTAGGACCCGAGTGACGAACTCTGCCACGTGGGGGGAGGAAGTGGGCATGGTGTGGGGCAGAGCCACGTCGATCATGAAGATATAGGTCAGGACACTGGAGAGTGCCGAGGAAGAAAACAGCAACAGTAAGAGAAGGGTGGGGGGGGGGGAATGCTGCAAGACCAGAAGCTTCTCAGATGGAAAAAGGCAAGGCATGGAGAAGACTTGGAGCGAAAAGGTAAACACGGGTTTACGACATGAAACTATTTTGACAGATTATATAATGTGATGAAGTAAAGAGGTACCTTCCAATTCTCTCTCTGACATTCTTATACACCTGTGTGAGTTTGGGCTCCAGGTAAGCCAGGAGGCGGTGCAGCAGTTCAGACACTCGCCACTGCTGCTGAGCCAGACCGCCTTGCAGCACGTAAAGCAAACTGGCAAAAACGGAAGACAGAAGGGGCGTTGGGGGGGGGGTTATTGCAGCACGTCAGCTCAGTACACATCATCTCATGTTTCTGCTGGAGCCTGAAATCAGAAACCGCTGTCCTGAAGATGAAAAACAGAAGAAGTCCAGTCCATGGGCCAAAGAGGGAACGATTTTTTTAAACAACAAATACCATCAGGATCATAAAAATACTTGTCGACCATTTCTTTTTGTAGTGTAAGTTTAATTACTGAAATTGATTTTATTTTATATTGAGTAAACGCTTCGCTCAAATATGTTTATTACATTTTGGGATCAATCTGAGATGAGAAATGCAACTGCAATTTGCAGTTTTTTTTTAAGATCAAAAAGGTTAAAATTTTCACTTCTTCAAGGTAAAAACATCTTCACCAGGTTGTCTAGTCCCCATTTGATTTTATTTGAAAGAAAACTCTTAATGGATGTAAAATAAATCATACGCAGTGTGTTAACTGGCCTAAAGCGTGATGGACCCATTATACCTACCTTTGGTTCTTTGTTACATCAAGTATCAAACTCAAAGCCTGGAGACTAGATCAGGCCTCTTAGCTATTTCAAATGATGCGTGAGAGCTGGAAATTAAATACCAGACAAAAAAAGTGTTCATTTTGGGCGAACTATGATGATTGTAATCATGTCTAATCGTGGGTTTTCTCATTCGAGTGATGATTAGATAAGATGTCGTTTTGAAACACTTAGCATGGTGTGAAATTAACTTCAGCTCACATCAGGAAGCTTCTTTGTACCAAATAGTTTTGCATTCATGTAGTCTGTATTTATTCAACGCCAAAACACAAAAGAAAATGTTCTGCACACTGCCAGATGCAACTCAATTTCATCAAAAACATTGGCAAATCCCAGCATGCACCTGGCCAAACTGTGATCAATGTAACTGTGAAGAGAGACCTCTTGTATGCTGAGTTCACATCACATCACAGTTAAAATTCCCACATGCCCTGCAATACAATTTTTTATCTGTCTGTATTAATTATGATAAAATATTCCATTGGTTCAGATGCTTAGCTGTTGAAGCAAGGTGTCGAATAAGATTTGGTTTTTGCCTGCTAACCTACTAATTAAATAAATAATAATACAGTACTTTGGAATTCACAGCTGACAAACATCTGAGCTCATATTCTCATGACCCTAAGAGACGTCATCCAGGTGGTAACACACAGGACTCTTTGACATCACACAAAATAAAAAGGGGTGTAGGCAACAATATACGACACTTCTGCCTCAAATGCTGAGTCATTTTGTCGCTGGACTAAAGGCCAGAGTGAATCCTTGTGTGTGTGATGACTGGATCAGCCTGTGTCCACTGATATCCATAAAAAACGCTTACCTTGCATCCCTAAATGACCCCCCCTCTCCACTCAGCGGGCTCTCCATCAGCATCTCAAATAGCCAATGGAGTTTTCTCGGGTCACGTCCCTCCTGACAGACAACAGCGAGTCACTTCAGGTTGTGCAGATGAGCATGACAACAAGAACAATGAATACTTTATATACTTACACTGGCAGTGGCAATGCACGTCCCCCAGTCGGTGTACGTCTCCACCGTGACGTTAGTCAAAGCAGTTTTGATCAAAGGACACACAATTTGCCACAACTTGTCGACCTACAGCCACACACGGGCAATAATGTTAATTATTACTGCTCTTAACAAAAAGCGAGTGCTTGTTTGTGAGTGTGTGACGGTGTGCAAGCGTGTGACCTTGCTGAAGCTCCACAGTTTGCTGCCTCTGATGAGTCCAGCCATAATCTCGCACAAACAACGCTGTGAGCTCTCGTGGGGATCTGAGGCCAGTTGCTCCAGGTGAGGCAACAGCAGAGGCAGGAACACATCACCATAATTACGAAACAGCCCCTGTCAATCACAACCGACGTGACGTCAGATGGAGTCCAGCCAGTCACAGCTGAGGTTGACATGAATGTCCAGCCTTGGGCACAGCTGGAATCACATCCTGTCAAAAGACGAATCGATGGAGCTCGGAAATTCACCTTGAAGAGACAAAAGCGTCGTGGGTTGAAACTGTCTTTTCCTTTGCGGTCCTCAAGAGAGAGGTAGTCTATCAGCTGGTCGATGAACTCCAGATCAGAGAAATATTCATAGACAATCTTTTCCCCCTGAGCGACAACACAACAAATGTTATTAGAGCAAAGCAAAGTCTGGCCACTGCAAGCTTCATAGATAGAGTAGAACATGGCGGATTAATAAAAGCAAATACAACGACCGGCTGTGTTTTTTTGCTACACAATGGCCAGGGTTAGTACTGCTCTGAATGCATTTGAAATTCTTACACAAATACTTTCAAGACATTAAAAGAGCTTTAGTAGAAATAAGGTTAAATAAAAACTTGAATATAGCCACCATCGTGATTTATTGTGCCACTGTCAAACTGATGCAAAAATAAACAATATTTTGTTGTTTAAATGTATGTGAGTCCATCATTAGTTTCACTAATATACTAAATTCACTCAAATTGAAAAATGTGGATTCTTAAATTTGACTGACATGCTTACAATCAAAAAAATATATTAATAATATAAAATAATTAAATGAATAGTTATTATAATTATTATATTTTAGTGTATTATAATAATATATATTATTGTATTATAATTTATTTATAATAAATTATATATATATAAAAAATTGTAAGAATGACATGCTTACAATTAAAAAATATATATATTTTTTAATTGTAAGCAATATATATACATTTTTTTTTTTATTGTAAGCATGTCAGTCAAATTTACAATTTACAAACAATGACCACCATGACAAATAATTGAGCTTGACAATTGAACAGCCTTTTCAACTTGCAAGTACACATTTGATTTACAAATACCACGACTTCTACATATTCAACCTTTAATAATGCACAATGAACACGCGGCAATAAATTTGTTCAACGCATAGCAATTACAGTGATTCGCCTGACAATCGTGTAAAATGGCAATGATGAGTTTGTACCAGGATGAATGGCCTCGCTGTTAAGTCTTATGTAGTGTGTGCGTGTGTGTACCTCAATCATCTCCTCGTACAGCAGGTCATCTTTAAGCTTTTCAGGAGCTGCATAGATCATCATTTCTCTAAACGGCGCAGGAGACAACAGAGCAGGGCGACGTGATTTATGGGAGACGGTGTCGAGGAAGAATATGGAGAGACACATACTGTCTTAACGTAAAGGATAAATGAATGATTAAAAAGTCAGTTAGTCAGCAAGCCGCTGGCGCAGCGAGACAGCCAGCCAGCCGCTTCTCAGCCGATACATCAAACCTTCTATCTAGGCCAGGCTGTAAGTCGTTTAGTCAGCCTTATCTAGGCCGGCCCATGACAGAGAGCCTATTCACCACCCTGTTCAGTCATCCAGACTCTCAAATCAGTCACCCGGCAGTTAGTCAGACATAAAGTTAGCCACAAATGTGACAAAGCCGGGCTTCACATCATCCTGGCAGTCGAGTCAATCAGCTATTTAGCTCCATGCAAGTGAGCAGTTCATCTGCTTCCTGCCTCTCTACATCTACTTTCTAAACGCTGTCACTCTGTACCTCGGCCACGAGTAGTAGCCCCAGTGTGTTTTCTCCACATACAGCTGGGCGTCCCATTGCTCCTCACTGACAGGCAGGTGGTTGCTGTCATACTGCAGCCAACTATTTCCACGACGATCCCCCACAGACTGCCCTTCCTGATCCTCAAAGCCACCTAGAAACAGAGATACATCAGGCAACAATCAAACACAGTTACCGTACAAGTTCCATCAGTAGATTAAAAGTGTACTACAGTAGCTGGTTGGTTTCAACACACAGTCCAAAAACAGTGGCCAAATCCAGGCTTGGTGGCCACTTCTGACGCTCCGAGCCATTTTATGGGGGCCAGAGGATCTTTACATTTCGGTGTGAAATTGTCGCATTGATGGCAATTAATTTATTACAGACAGAGATTGTTAAGATATATTTTTTTAATCATCTTAGTCCTCCAGCAGGGTGGAAGGAATTCCAGGCTAAAGCTACTGAAGTACAGGCCTGCAAACTCTCTGAGTTGGACTTAGAGTGTGCAAGCTTCTCTCACTCTTTTCAAGGGATTCAATTCATATACAAACTCAGCAATGGTGCAGAGTTGAGGGATTTTGATAAAGATGAAAACCATCAGTACAGAGCCACTACTCTCATGACCGATTTCATACGTTGGCAGTTCTGTGTTTCTGTGTTTGCTGCAGACGGAACGCCAAGATTAGGTGCCCTGTGAGACAGGAATCACACGGCCATACATTTTGTTCGGCTCACCACTTGGACTGTCTAAGAGTTTGACCCCAACACTGTACTTCAGAGAAGTTATTGGTCCATAATGAAAGAGATACGCAAAGATAAACCCCTGAAAAATTAAATTCAGACTGATCAACATTCAATACACAGGTGCAAAACTATATGGAACCAAAAATAGATTTGCCAAATTATCTTACATTTAATATCCTGAACAGTCACTATTGTTACAGAAAGCATGATGACTAGTGAAAGTTTAACTCACAGATATCTGATGGCTTGACTGCAACTTTTTTTCTTGGTCGTTTAAGTTGCTTCAATATGCCAGCCACCGCAGAGATAGCCACCTAGAAAATGAATACAAACTTCATTCATTAATATCCAAGCAGACATAACAGTAGGACTTCAGCAATTGCATGCAATTCAGCAGCAGAGACCTCTAGCATTATTTCCAGGATGCACTTGTTTGAAAGTCAATACATTTTTATATGTTCGGTTGACTTCAATTTCAAATAGTAGGATTCTTTTCAGCGTGCTTTTAGGGGATGAAATGACTGAGGGTTAAAAGAAAGGAAAAACAATACAAACTTTGCGTATAGTGATGGAGTCATGTATGAGACTCTGGGTGAAGTAGAGGACAGCGTCCGGGGGAAGTGGGTGATCGTCCCTCAGAAGGAGTGACAACAGGTCAGTTGCCATGTGCTCAAACTTCCAAGGCCTGAAATCAAAAGTCAACACAAATGCTCAACATTCTGACTGCATGTATTCTGAATTCACATATATTTAAGCAGCACACTGCGAAATTACAAAAACAGAAAACTCACAATTCTCTGTCTTCAAGGCAATCCAAAAGGTCATTGACCAGCCTCTCATACTTTCTGAATAAGAAGAGAAGAGCGGTTAGTCAGTCGCAACATTCGAGGAACAAGATCATTTTTGGCTGATGATTGTGAAACCCCCATAAGGTTTGTCCTCCCCCTGTCTGGGCAGAGGTTCACCTCATAGCAAAGCAGGACTAACTGACAGGAAGACTCTTAGGCCAGGAGCCAGTTACGTCTCCGGCAAAATTTAATAACCTCATTACATATACGTTACTTCACTGAGAATGTTACTTTTTTTGTTCTACATTGGTTGTAAACAAATGTCTGTGAAACCAACTTGACATTATGTAACTGAAGATTCAACCATTCACATACACTTATATTTTGGCATCTCTCCGAGCAGAGGCAGTACATCAGGCGGCTAACATGTTTTAACATTTGCAGCGTCTTGCTTTAATGACACCATTGCTAGTCACAATCGGAGCTTCATGTTTGGGTGTCAAGCTCTGTGGCATCAGTGTAAAATACCGAACCTCAATGATCTGGGAAAAACAAAATGTAATGATCAAATTCCATACAATACCTGCCTCTTTCTTTCTTTACTTTGTTCTTTTTTCATGTATGTGGACTAGTATATTGCTTTCGTTTTGAAAACAAAAAAAAAAGAATCAAGTAACAAGAACGGTGAACTAAACTTAGTTTAACCAATTCACTTTGTGTCACACTGAACTTATGACGTGGCTCTGCCTCAAAACATATAAACAAAATAACCACATAAAAATGAAGAAAGTGAAGACATTCTTACCTTGCAGAAACAACATTTTTGATTCGTTGTCGTTGAAGCCCCTCCTTCAGCTCCTCTTTTGAGGGCAACTCCAAACAAGGTGTGGGATTTTCAGATTGCATTATCTGGTTGGCTATTGCCACACAACTTTCTGAAATCTACGGAGAAATATCTGAAATGACTTGGATTCAAGCGTGCATGCGAATAGCAATAAAAGCTTACAGTAAAGAAGATCCCAATGGTGTCATACTGGCGATGGACCCGGTCAATAATGTCGTCAAGGAGTTGACCAACAGAGTGCTTCTCCAGTGTCATAGATGGAGACAGTCCACAGCGGACAAGAGCCGGCCAAACCGCTCCGACGCAGTCCCAGTCTCGAGCACTGGACACGCAGAAGCCACTGTTGATGCCCAGCAGGCAATACAGGGCGCCCTGCGCGACACAAATTGGCAGTGTGTGATTTTAACATCGTCTATCACAGGTAAAGGGCCTGTCGGGGACAGCGGCTGGATTATCTTTCATCTTCCTCACGAGCTTCAGAATCGATCAGTCACTACACAGTCCCATCATATATAAGTCAAAGCAGCTACCGCTCAGCACTAAATCACAGAAGTCACGCTTGAGCAGTTTACACAATTACGGGAGAGCAAAATCAGCGGCGTGATGTGTTGGAGGCGTAAAGTGAGAGTCGGAATGCACAGGAAAATATGTCAGGACTAAATATGACACATTTCGATTAAGGGTTGTCAACTTTTCCTGTTAATGGTGATCATTTAATTGCAGACACAATTAGCATGTTTTTTTTTTTTTAATGTGTAAATCTATCGGTGCAGAATGCGTTCCGTGGGGGGACGAGTTGTTTGTCCTCACGTTGAGGCTTTACGACAGTGGATATTGACATTGACAGTCACTCATTCGAGGGTGCAATATGGTGATGTGTCCGCGACAACAGCTGAGGCAGAGTGTCGTCACTGTGGCAGCCACAATAATATATATATAACAACTTTACCTGAAAATGCCACAAGTAGGAGGGTCTTCTCTGCATTTTTGAGAGGTTAAATAAGAGATTAATTGAATTAATGACTGATGATAATTAATTAATCACATTATTTAATCCCCCCTGACAGCACTAGTTTATAGTTATGGAATCCAATGTAGCCACAGCGCAACACATTAACAAACATAAAATATGCACTTAGCTGCACTGTTCTCAGAAACTAATAATACTCTATATTCTCAGCCCATGTGTGAAATTGACAGACGGTGAACTACAAGTAGGTTGCACCTTCGAATTAGAAGCTTTCTCTTTCACACTATTCACTTAGTCAAGTGTCGAAAATTCTATTATTATACTCACTCCAGGAAGCAAGAGGCAATGGATATACTTATTCTAAAAGTGCAATGAGGCAAATCACTATGGAGCTTTGAGTTTCCCTTAATTGAAGATGATTTTTAAAAAATAACAAAAAAAGAGCTGAGTCAGAAGGCAAAACTCTAAGCTAAAGATCAGTGATGAAAACAGCTATTAACACAGCGTCCTTGGTGGTGTCACTCTATTCAGCTCAGAAAACAGCAAGTGGTTCAATGAGTCTGATGAGTGAGGAAAACTACAAGAGGACTTTATTTGCCCGGGATGATTGACAGGCTGGTTTGAGACTCATTAATAGCATCAGTGGACTCCACAAATGCAACCACACACATTGCGGCATTGATGAGCACATTTTGTTAAACCCAACTTCCATGGATGATACGAAGTTGACAAAAGAAGCAAAATAATACCTTGAACTGCTGATGCGTAACAGTGGCGTGCTGTGGCGACAGCAGCTGAAGGATTTTGGGAACCAGGTCTCTGTAGGCAAAGCTGTATGTTCCCAGAGCAGTCATCAGCACATTCTGAGCCCTGCTGCGGACCTACACCAGCACAGACGGAAACCACATTTTGAAGCCCAGGGGCAAATGCTGAGTAATTAACAACTGTTTTACCTGACTGTATGTGCTGGTTGACAGTAGCAACAGATCGCACAGCAGCTCCTGATGCACCACTTTATATTCGCTGCCCTCGACCACAAGCTTCCTCATCTGCATTTACCAAAAAAGCAAATGACAAAACCATATCTGCTGGACAAACAAGTTATTTAAGACATGACACTGTCAGGAAAAGACTGAAAATCAGAGAAACAGATGTTGCCGTAAATTAACTCTGAAAGAAACATTTGTCAGGGACCTTCTGCGTATTCGAGTTGAACTAATGCCAGAGAGTTGCAGCCACTTGCTACTCTTCCCTCGTCTGAACTTTCCCTTTCAAAACTGGTCTAACTGCCTGGATCACTTTTGTCATCACTGTGGAAAACACTTCTTAAAGCAGTTAAGAAGTACTTGGGCAGTTGGGAGTAACTATAAAACAACATTATCTCTCTCAGCTCCATCTGTGTGAGGGGACAAAACATACAGTAAATATCAACAAATTCCTGAAAATAGTAACTGACTACCAAGATGATTACACAGAACGGTGTTAGCATGAGCATTGGAAAACTTATATAAATCTTCAAGGTATAAATCAATAAACTAATTTTGACTACTTTTTCCTTACACTCAGCGGCTTGAAAACCAATGGAACTTATGTATGGATTAATATGGGCAAGTAAGTAAGCCTCATGCTATTCAGCCTGACATCAGACCAATGAAATTAGAGGCGAGTTATTTACATGTCAGTGTTCAATGCCCTGTTTAAGCCTGTGTGCATCCCCTGCCCCTTCCCCCGTGTTCCCATCGGCACATCTGGAACAGTTGTGCAGGTTGTGCACATCCGGGACGTGGTAGAAATACACACGAGCTAAAACAGTGGACTGAGCGCTATGGAAATAATACGCCTCTAATTTCATTGGTCTGATGCCAGGATGATGTGCTTTTCGCCGCCATCATTAATCAGCCATGATACTGGACCTTATGATAAGAACTGGTTCAGCAATGTTACATATCCTTGTACATTTTTAGTTGGGAATTCACTGACCTCTCTGTGACCAGAGCAGCTTATGAATGTACCAAATCTATTTTCTTGCTAAATTTAGCGGGAGCAGCTTATATCCAGGCGCACTCTATAGTCCGGAAATGTCTGTAATTTGTTCTGAACTGTCATGCTGACCTCATGCTGCAGTAGAACCCGGTCAATGAGCAGGGCTCGAATGTGTTGCTTCTTCCCATGAAGCTGCGAGAGGAAACCACCAGAATCAGTATCTTAGGTGATTCTTTTATTTTTTTCCCCATCCTGTCCTCTTTCCACACTCACTCGGTTTTCCATGGACTTCTTGACAAGAGTGAAACTCTTCCAGCGTGAGTCGAACTCCTTCTTGTGAGTGCCTCGGAAGAACATGAGGTCGCTGATGACCTGTGACGATAGAGAGGACAGATGAGATCATTTTTTGGCTCACTGAAGGTGAGAATAGCAGCATGTAAAAAACCCTGAGACAAGAGCGGGGTACCTTAATGATGACAAACAATGACTTGGTGTCATCCTCCGAGTGCTCCAGGATGTGATCTGCTTGGGAAGAAAAAGTTGTGAAGACACAACAAATAATAAACACAGCCAGTGGACCGAAAAAAAGAGTGTGCATGTTCCACTCAGTGTTATTTTTGTCCAGAAAATCTACGAAGCCCAACAAAGACACAGATGTCGACATGGCTTCTCAGTCTGTTCCAATCGTCCAGAAAACAAGGATCATGTCTTGTTTCAACTTCTCCACACCTTAACTAGGCAGTGAGTGTACTAACAAGCCGGTGTGAGTTCAACAGAGTTAAAATCTTCACTCACGTAGCAGCATCCGCATAGTTTGGCAGATGGCTTCTCTGTAGTTCTCCCGTGAATCATCTGCAGGGGAGGAGACAAGCAGCCATCCAGGTGTGGACACAGAATAGAGGATGAGTGGCTTCATCCCCTCTACAACTTTTAATTTGGTGTATTCTGTTCTTACCATACTCAACGCCGATGTAAAGCTTCATCTCGCTCAGCTGCACCATGGAGGGGACACTGTGTGCAGACAAAATGCATGAATCAATAGGCGTGCAAACAAATAAGTCTTGGTTATTCATTTATGTGAATCTGCAACGCTCACAGGTCTGATACTTGAGGGCCATCCAGAGGGGGCAGCATACTTCCAGCTCCCAGCAAGCTATGGTGCACTATTGCCAGACTCTGCAACAGCTCCTCCCTGACATGTACATTGAGCATTGCACTTTAAGATGAGATTTGACCTGGAACGTCTGTCGTCTGATATTGCACCTGCTCATTGGCTGATTTCCAGAGATGTGGAGTTTGATTCTCTCCAGCTCCGGGAGCAGGAGGAGGGACAACAGCTGGAAAACAAAGTTCTCCTCGCCTGTACTCGGCACGTGCCAGCACACACCCAACGCTGCCACGTCGCCAGCTCTGCCCCAGTCCTGAACGAGAAGGACATGAACTTCTATGACAGATTGCAGAGACGGGGAAAAAATGAACCCAGTTAACTGTGAACCTCAAAAAGTCATATAAAGCAGAGGCGCTACAATAAACATGAGACATTAAACATACTGTATACATTGTCAATTGTCACTATCAGTCTGTTATTCTCCCTTATGACAAACATTTAAATTCATTCTAAAAGAGGGCCAACAAATCAGAGCTAAATGAATTCACAATCACCTACAGTCCATAAGGACCAAAACATCTGCTTTTTGAAACATGCTCATCCTTCTTGCCTCTCTCTAACACTATAAATACTGTATCATGAATCTGTAAAGTTGTTCCATCATTTGGAAGATGACATTTTAGTTGTTAGTGAAGAAGTTTCTAATTTTCTGTTCATTGAAGAGTGTTTTTGTAGCTGAGAGACCAGTCATTTTTGTTGTCGACTCACATTTTCAATATCCCCACACCCATGTGTCATGAAGAGATATAAAAATATAAAGTGCTTGCTTCAACAGTTTGGCCTTTTAAATGTCATCCGTTTCTAAAGCTCCTTGGAAACAGATGGCTGGGTCTCGATAAGCACTTCGTATTTCATGCTCTTTTAATTTGATTCACACAAATGTATATTAGCAACCAGATAATCAGTCTGGATCACAGGTGAGGAAATAATGACATTGTTGTGGGAAATGTGAGGCTTTTGGAGAGGCTGGCTAGTGCTTCAGTCACTCTCAGCGTTTTTGTTTACCCGTATGGGGAGGTCCTGATCAAACCCTCCAGAGGTACTGCGGTACTCAGTGGGATAGATGAGGGATAGTGAGCGGAGAGCGTGTTCCAGCAGACAACAGGCCAGTGTGTATGCGCGCTTGCACCGCAGACGCACGCACACACACAGGACACGCTCCAGGTCCCCTTGGTATTTCAACAGCTGTTCACCATCCACACGGGTAACCTAAAAAACAACAGATAGACACACATGTGTGCACGCACGCACACTGGCAATTCAGCAGAGGGTTGCTTATTAAATATTGAGGTTCCCCAGTAAATCACAGCATCTGGCTCATTCCCATCCGCGTCTGGCTCCCAGGAGTAGTAAAACAAAACAGAAAGGGTATCAATGTGTTCTGGTTAATGACGAGGAGCTTTGATATTTATGACAGTGTAGCAAGCACACTGCAAGAAATATTGTTGTATCATTGCTTTTTCAAGACATGACAACGCAGCAGAAAAGGGAGGCCATACAAATTTGTCCCAAAATTCAACAGGAAGTTTTTGTAAGAAAGAAGAATAAACCATTTTGTGCTGACTAAAATCAATTCAAGAAGGTAATGAAATTTATGAGAAAGAAATTCTCGTTTTTATGTGTAAAACATTAATTTTATGTAGTCTTATTGAAAACCAGATTATGTCCATGTTTGCATGTTATAAAAACGTATATAAATGTAATTTCATTATCTGTGACAATAATAATAATAATAATAATAATAATAAGCAACTGTACATTACTCATGCATGAACTTCCTTTCAAAGGGAACATAATTCAGTGGACCACTGTATACAATATGATGTCACAGCCAAAACATTTGTGATGATGGACACTAAATAAGATTGCACTAATGGACAGAAAATTTGAGTTATAAAAAAACTTCAGGAGGGAAGCACATAAAAGCAGTTGTTCTGCGCATCTGGTGCAGCAAAGAGTTCACTCATCTCTGGAATACTTCCGCCCTGATGGTAGAAGTGTACTGACGCAACTTGACATTAATAATTTGTTGAAATATTACAATGCAGTTAATTGTGAATAATTAAAATTATAAAACCTAATTGAACTAGATCATTTTTTATCCAGTTCCACACCTACTATTATATTTCACTCACAATTTTACACAATTGTGACTCCAAATATTCCAAACCATAGCGTGTGAAGAAATCTTAGCTTCAAAGGCAATGAACTCATCAATATATCCTGTTTCCTGTTAAAGCTTTTCAGTTCAGTCACCACCATGCCAGAGTCTAAGACGAGGAGTATCCTGATCCCTCCCACAAAACTGCAGTGTATTAGTAGAATTTAAGCCACCAAACACCAATCTTGGTTTCGTCATGCACCTCTGTCAACTCGTGCCACACGTGTGAACACAACACAACACGCTATGTATGGGGTGAAATAGATAAGGGCAAGACACAATGTCAGTGTATGGGAACCACTACTGCTACCTGCTGATGACGTACATAAGACGTAGTAGAAGCTATTTTCGTGAACATGAAACTATTGTGTGAACTAAAAGATGAGCTACTGTATGTGAATGTGACATCACAAAACCACAAACCAGTCCTGCTTCTCCTGTGTTCTGCAATGAGTGCTGAAAATTTTGAATAGTAGTGGACTATTTCTTAACTGTTGGCAGCACAATGCAAACTTGACGTATACAGCACATACTTGGCCCCTGCAAGTGAAGCACCAGCTTCTCACAGATGACTATCATACATTAACCTTTACCCTTCAAATGTTTAGAGAGACAACAGGAGGAAAATTACAGTACACATAGGGTGAAACTAGAAACGTAATCTTGGCATAGACTGTACAGTAAATGTGCTTTTTAAATGGTAAATAACTTGAGAGACCTTGACCTAAAAAGAAATCATCCTTCGTAACAGAAATCATTATTGAGGAGTGTCAAGTAACGCAGTAGTAGCACAGCAACACGTCCTAACTTCTGAGAAAAGTATCTTTATCTCAGTAGTGACAACTCAACTGTCAAGGAAGATGAGGAAGCTCTTCTGACAGAATCTGCCATCGGTGCGAGAATAAACAAGTCTCAAAGTAGCGTAGACCACTTAGAGATTTTTCTTTTCTTTTTTTTTTTTACTGGTGTCAAGGTTTTCATGACATGACGGATCCTTGTCTCACCTCTGAGAGCAGCTGGAGATTCCACAACAGCTCCTTATCCAGCTCTTCTTCACTTTGCAACTCCTCGTCTGCAAGCACATATTACGGAGCTGAGTTATTTGCTCAATTGCTTACATGACAGGATGGGCCACTTGATTCATTTTGAAGTCAGTTTTCTGCAGCATGCCAGCAGAGTAAGTTATTTCCGCTCCAAACAAACATAAAAATCTCCACATAGAGCTGCTGGCCAATCAGCTCAACACTGATGACATTAACAGCAACCAACTTGATGGGGCAGTTTACAGAATTTTTTTGTCTCCAGACACATTCACATGTCTACACTACAGACATAGGTAACAAAGTACTGACTGTCAGTAATGTGGAAAATGACGCTGCAGCAGTGGGGGATGAACAGACGCAGAGATTCAGCAGGATGACACTGCAACACAAATCAACACGCTCACAGACACACGCACACACACTAAGAGATGCATACATTTACATGCAAGAGCTGAAATAAATAAGTGAAAAAAAAACATAAAGAAGGAAGGAAAATAATCACAAGAGTCAAGCAGAGAAGCACAGCATGATTAGTCTTGCAAATATCCCATAAATATTCTGACAACTGCAATGACGAATAAACTATTTTCTGGTTATGATTTAGTCTGGCAAGGTTAAGAATTACTACACAAATAACTGGAGAAGAGGGACTACAGCATCTCAGGCACGCTGAGACTAAACAAACTTGTAAACACAAGAAAAGGAGGAGACTGCAATGTTTAAGGCCTCAGCATTTCAAGAATCTGCCTCCCAAATCAGTAAGACAACTTTTGGCTTCACAATAATAATACAGGTTAGTAATAGTTATAATAATACAATAGTAATACTGGATTAATGACCCTGACCATGTGTGGCGAGGTACATTCATATGTAGGCAAATCAAATGATCAATATCGCTAAAATGTAAACTTTAAATATGCTTTAAATCATGTTTTGACCATTGATCAGCTGCAAGTATTGAATATTTGGCACTATTTTAATCGGTTCTATGAACAATGGTGTTGTCCATGGGTCACCAACAGAAACAATGGGAGTGGCCTAGTCTCTGTCAATATTTATCATTTAGTCATCTTATTACGTGTCTTTCCTTTGTGTTACACCATTGGTAATTATTGAAAAGAATCAATGATCTTACTTGGGACAGAACATGTGGAAACAAAACTGTTTTTTCAACTATTCGTTAGGTGGTTTTTATGCACAGTGGCTCTGCTTGTTGGTCTTTGAAGTAAGCTCAGCTCCAGAGTAGACTTGAAGTTTTTAGGTCAAAAACATTTTCATTTTACCAAGATGCACTGCTATTACTTGATCGTCCCAGTCCTTTAAGGAAGATGAATTACAGAAAAATAAAAAGAGCACAGCATTACAATGGTTCCTTTGTTGGTTGACTCATTTGTAATGATAGTTTTGCCTTGACACTTAACAGATCAGCTAACTTTCCAGAAGAGCGACTGCATGTTTGCCAGTCACAAACAGAGATTCTGCATATTGGCATCGAGTTTCTGTAAAGCCAAGTGAATTGCAATTTTATATCCAGCAACGTCATGCATACACAACTGAAAAAATGAAAAAGTGATGTGAAGATTCATTAAACGTCTCAACAGGAGGCACATATTTGAAAAGGTTTGAACATCAATACATATGACTATACCTTTGCAGTTGCTCTGCACATGTCAGCCACCATTCTTCCCGACACACATGTCTCAAAGATGTTTGAAGTTGCAAAATTGTACACTTTCTGTAAAGCCACCTGAAGACAAGCATTTGAATATGTTACTTGAAGACGGATTGACTTTGCTCAATAACACCAGGAGTGTGTGTGTTTTGTCACCATGTATATTTCTTTGGAACACTGAGTCAGGATAGTGCTCACGGTGGAAGACAGGCCCAGCTCTACCAGGCTCTCTAGGTGCGTTTGGGTATCAGTCTCCATCTCATCCCTGGTCTGTTCCAATGTGCTGCTGTCTATCAGAGCGAAACACCTGCACCAGCCAGCAGCAAACACACTTGTCACCAACGAAGCTCCTCAAACCGAGACTCTCTCACAGTGGGAAGCTGACAGCATGGGTTTATTAAGTGAAGGTTTGACTCAGTAATTTGGGTTTACCTGTCCAGGAACTGGAGAACAAAGTCTTCAAACTCTGCAGATGCGAAACACAGTCCTTTTTCCATCTGAAGAAGAGAAATCGAACACTTCAACTGACTTTCAACAGCTGAAATGACCGAGAACTTCTATATGAAATGGTTGTCAAATCGTTCTTTGAACAACATGTCCAGGAAAAGAGTGACTTAATTTGTTTACTGCAGATCTTTTCAGCATTGATTTTATCGTGCACATTAAATAAATAACATACAAACATGTTCTATGGATTTATTCTTCTTGTACACTATTTTTGCAATTAAGTTTTCTGGGGCTCTTAAAGTAACTTTACTGTAGATCATCTCAACTTATCCATGTACAGGCTGCAGGCGCAGCAGCCTGACCACAGAAGCATACCTTCCACCTCTGAAGGAAGGTATGACGGAGATTCCATACACCCAAGGGAAAAGGGGCTTGGATTCACTATCTCACCCTTCCAGTCTCTCGTTCGGGTTTATGACCGCAGGGGAGGTTGTGGATGACTGTACATCAATAATATGAATAAAAGACCTTACGGGACAAGAATATTGACCATGCTGGAAACAGGAAAATTGTGTCAAGAGTACCTCAGTGAGATCAGCATGTTGAGATGGAGCAGATGAACAATCCACCAAAGGCACCAGAGTGGTGAAGGTGGTGATGAACTGGAATGTAATCTAGGAGAGAGACAATTCTTGAAATTGATTTGACATCACCAGGGTTAAATGAACCTGCCACATGTTCAAGCATGTTTTGCTTGAACATTTGCATGACGTACTAGATCTCGATGACATGTTAGATTATAAAGTGTCTGAGACAATGAGTCCAAAACTATCGACTGTAGTTTCATGGCAGATGAAAAGCACTGGTGATTTCAGTTCCATTCAAACACTCTTCATACCACATTTTGGAATACAAGCCATTTCTGTAGGCCGATAAGGAAATAAATGAGCAAGAGCTGCTCAGGTTCCTTCAACACTAATAAAGAGATCCATTATTCACCATGCACTTGCTGAAGTCGTTGGGGTCCACTCCCGGCAGTGAGCCCATGAGCAGTGGAAGCACGTGTTCACGGCCCTCAGGGTAGAGATTGTTCGGGGAGGCCAGGCTGCGTGCCATTCCGATCATGCAGCTGAGGGTTGCGGTGAGGGTGTGAGGTTCAGTGAGCGTCTCCATGGCAGCGTAGGTTCTAATTTAATGACATTAAAGACAAGGCGTTGTGGGGGAAAACGAGAGATATAGCTTGAGTATAGTTTATACACTGAGTGCAACTACACACAACAAAATTCAAAGTCTAGATGTAAGTAAACTTTGCTGAGTTAATTCCAGTGATGGGTGTTGGTTCTGATGTTATTATAACATTGCAGGTGCAAGTAAAATGTAGCAGGAGGCGTTCCCTGAAGGTGAAAAGAGCTCCGAACACTCCGATTCACAACTGCCTACTTCTAGTAACCTCTTGTCTGCAATCGACAAAGTGAAAAGACTATTTTGGGATATGGTGCCCAGTTGCAGATCCCGGTGAAGGGAAATTATATATGTGCTAGAAACTCACAAACACATTGAAAAGGACATTTAAAGGCCAAGAAACGCAGTCAAAAATGACGACAATCTGGCATTAAATTAAATTTGTGTGTCTAGAAATAACACAGATAGTTCCAGTGCAATTAACAAACACAAATAAGAAGAAAAAACAAACAAACACAAGGCAGACTTACAAGGCTCAAGGAAAGAAAAAACCTACATAAGCACTTACTTCTCCAGTACAGGTGGAATCGCAAGTTCTGGAGTGAGGAGGGCCAAGTTCTGAAGAGCATAAGCTGCATCTGTGCTTCCATTTTTACTGCAGGGAATCATACATACACATCACAAACATATCCAGCATGAGGAATGAGAAAACCATCAGGTGAAATGATTTCACCACTGGGTGATACAACGGCTGCAGATGAGATTATTAAATGTGGTTTATCAAAGCTAACCCTGGCTACCCTATATTGAGCGGTTGTGGTCCATTACTGTAAAATCAAAGAAAGTGGAAGCATGGGAAAAGCGTTACTGATTTAGATGCCAGAGGACACACATCCTTCTTCTCTGTACGGCAAAAACATGATTCTGAACTTCCTGTGTTTAGAGGAATTATCCAAGAATACACTGTATTCTTTTGTTTGTTAATTAATTTTTATTGTTTTGTTTTGTTCATTATTGCATGTTGTACCAAAGAACTTTCCTAGTTGGTTGGGAAAAGCCGATTCTGATTCTGGATATTTTCAGCATTGTAAGTGGGGACATTTCTGACCTGTCAAAAACAGTCATGACGAATATCTTAGTGGTGCAGTTTCTACGTTCAATAATCATAGAATCTAAATATTTTGCGACCACCTTTGAAGAAGCTTTATGAAATTTATTTTAACAGTCCATTCCAAATCTAATGAGGGTGCAAAGCTAAAGCTAAATCCCCCCAATAAAATATGTACGAAAAACTACGTAAATCAGCCTGAATTATAATTTCATAATGCCTGTGTGTAGGTTGCGGGTTCGATGCCTGGGTTGGACCACCTTTGTGCATGGAGTTTGTATGTTCTCCCGGTGCGCGCATGGGTTTCCTCCGCGTTCTCCGGTTTCCTCCCACAGCCCAAAGACATGCGCACTAGGTTCATTGGACATCGTAAAAAAAAAAAACGCCCCAGTGTGTGCATGTGTGAGTGAATGGTGTGTCTGTGCCCTGCGATGGACTGCCGACCTGTCCTGGGTGTATTCCTGCCTATCACCCAATGACTGCTGGGATAGGCTCCAGCACTGCCCGCAACAGGACTCAGTGCTAAAAAATGCTCTTGGTATACATACAACAATCCAGTGCCACTGCACTGAAGGAGTGGAGCTTCTCAAATGTGATTTGAGGTTAAAATCTAATTTGCAGTAAAGCCAATATGGTCAGTTCAGAAACTTAAATAAATAAATGTTTGCCCAACTTTAAGTTTTGTATTGGTTTAACACCTGCTGTAAATTGATATGTTGACAAGATGTGACACAATTCGAAATGACTCGTGTGCTGGTGATAGTAAAATTTGGCTATGAAAAAGAGTTGATCTCGTCTAGTACCGCGGAGTTTGGAATGTCAAGTGATAAAAGTTCTTAATATTGTCGCAGTAACAGAGGTGCAGTACCTGAACATGGCCAGCAGGACGGCTCCAGTGAGGCTATGCGTGAACTCCTGCAAGTCAGCATCGGTAAGTCTCTGACATTTAGGAACCAACGTGATCCAGCTGACATCGGCGTGACGCTCTCTGTGTACACGCCGCACGACACTGGCAGGGAGGCGTTGCAGCAGGCGCATCAGTCGCGACTGTGGATGAGCACACATTTGTTTTTACCAGATTATGGAAATAAGTGGCAGCTTGTTTAAAAGAAATGAGCTACCTGCCAGCGGCCATGATTAGAGGGATGGTAGAAGGAGGCAATGCTGTTGAAGAGGCAGGTCAGCTCCTTCTGTGCAGGATTATCTGGCCCACCCTGAACACATCAGAGAAAGGCAATCAATAATCAACTGAAAAAACACGTGCAATGTAAAGTGAAGAGTGACTGGCCGCAACATTATGACCGTGGAGCCTATTTTGCAGTGTCCAGGCTGTAATAAAAGTAGTGTTTGAGTGAGGAGAGCTCATTGATGAGGAACATTTACAGTCACAGGACAGCTACACATTAAGATAAATGTCATCACACACAGTGCAGCACAGTTCTTGACAGCAGCTATGTCCACCATTCTGCTTCGCCAAACAGCTAGCAAGCGTGCATCAGAACAAAAGTATAAAAAGGTGACAAACTGAACTGGTGTCAGAAGACTGCATTAATGCAGGTTGGTGCCTTTACCAAGGATGTGCTTTAGAGATGAATGCGACCGCTATTTTTAATGGCATGCATTCTGACACCTTTCTGTCAGGGTCCTTTTCATTCATTTAAACATTACTAAGATGCAAAGAAATCATGGCCCTGTGTGGCAAAATGTAACCTTGTGACGTCAGGCAGACAGAAGAACATTGATCAGCCCATCTCTATTAGATTAATATGTAATCACAAACACAGAGAGGAGAAGAAAATGTGTTCCAATACCGAAGGGCTGGTTTACTTCTATCTGAACTTGTGCCAATTTGTGTGATTTCTGTGAACACTGGCCAGTTACCGTACATTTATAAATAAGTCACTATACTTGGCATTGATTCACTTTCAGTTCAGTCTATGAATTCCTGTCAAACTGACACTGAACGACGACTTTGTATTTTGACATATTTCACTCATGATACACCGATTAACACAGTATAAAATCTACTGTAGATAATAACAGTATGGTGGACTATATTATATGTAGTATAAGATTTTGAGTTGAACATTTACGGCATATTTACAGTAGGGCTCAGGGTTTACACTACATGTAAACAATGGCGGCACACCACCACGATTTAAATGAGAGCCACCACACTTTTAGAAAAATGATAAGTTAAAGAAGAAGTCCTGCATGATCAATCATATTAAAACATTGAAACAAGGATAACACATAATGCATTCGACTGGATATATGAAGAGACAGACCAGGTGAGGACGGCTACGGATGGAGAGTAGCGCTTTTGCTGACACCAAATGAAGAAATGTCAAAACTATCCTCTGCCTCCTTGTTTTTCTGCCTGATCGCTTTTTTTATTTGTTTGTTTGTTTTGTTGGTTGATGAAAATAAAAACAGAGATATTGACTGGTTTTCATGAAGACCAGTTCTGTGCTTACCAGCATGGCAGTGATCCACAAAACCAAGTGCCCAATGTCATAAGAGTTGGTCAGGTACCGCGGCGACACCATCTGATTGACTCCCACAGGAAGATTCAGACTGCGAAGAATTCTGGTGAAGATCTGCACTCAAGCAAACCGAATAAAGTTTTACTTCTCACATGATTGCTGACATGAATTCACAGAATACAATCTTAATTACTCACTGTGGGAATAAACGGGGTCCAGTCCACGTAACCAATGTTATCGTTGGCGAGTCGAGCAAACAGGTTGACTAGGTGCTGCCAAACCACAAAAGACAAACAACTGTTTTAAAGGCCAAGGCTCAATACCCAGACGTATAGATTGTTATCGTCAGAACTGAATATCAACACTTTATCTGAATAGTCTTTTAAGAGAGAGATGTTTGTTTACAGCCTGCTAAACACCAGAGATACAGAAAACCTATGTTCATGCATAGTGATTTACATAACATTTGCGTCTAAACATTAACCCTTATTTTATTTCCATTTTCTAGATGTAGATTTTGGGGGCTCCCACAATGTCTTTATGACTAAACCAGATTATCAGGTGCAGACCACCATCAGGAGTTCAATCTTGAAGTCAAAATCAAAAGAGCCGCAAATAAAGAACTCCATCCATCCAACTGTCTACATCCAAAACTGACTCTCAGAAAAATATTGTGAAATAAAATGTGAAAGGCACTTTGTCATCTAAAGCAATGTAACTTAATTCACTACTGCTTGGCAGGAACAATGCATTAATATGTGGACAACTTTTTAAGTATCAAAATGATTAGGAACAGAAAACGTTACTTGATGAGAATGGGTATCTGCCCGTTGAGCATTGAAAATAACTGTCTATTCTTTAGCCATAAACGTGTTCCTGAACTGATGCTAGCACAATTTCAAAAGCATATATTCATCTTTAAATGGTGAAAAGCATTTGTGCATGCCTGAATAAGCATCTACATAGCCAGGTGTGTTTAAGTCCACCGCTGTTTATTCACCCATTCAAAATGAATAATGTGTTTTGATAAACAAAGTACTGCTGAATGTGTGTCACTGCGTCTCCATTTCTTACAGCGGATATAGTTTTGTGCATATTTCCAAGGCATGAATTCCCACATCCTATTTACTCAGACATGCTCCAAGAGTAGAGCACATAAAAAGGGTGTGTGTGTGTGTGTGTGTGTGTGTGTGTCTGAGCGTCTTCATCTCACCCCCTCCCAGCTCGGTTGATTTTGCACCGACATCCACAGATTCATTAATTCTTCAAACCACAACCTAGAAGCACATGATAAACAGTGTATCACACATATAACTACAAACACCTGAGGCTGAATTCAAGCTTTCATCCATATCTAATCCCGGCCCACCCCACGTGAATGCTGCCACAGCTAAAGAAATATTACACCATAACATAAAAACAAATGTTAATGAGGGTTTAAAGTAGAAACTACTGATAAACCACTGCTCATTCAATAACAAGAAAACTTTGTTTTACTTTTATTTCATTTGATTATGACATGACCGATGTGCACATTTGGGCAGTCAGGGGAAGTGACTACATATGTAAATATGAATACATTATATTAACACTTCATTTTTCGAGCAGTGCCCATGTTTTTCTATAATGTTATTTCACAGTAGCATACCATGTGTGTATTCTTTTAAATAATATTTTATCCAAAATACTTTCCAGGAGACCTTTCCTCTGAATAACTTTTACTTTACAGCATGGCTATTTTGTTGTGTGGATAATTAAGTCGGCAGTGCCGCCCATTCCGACATGCCATAGATAGCGGGTTGCCTCCTGGACAAACCTGCGGTTCTAAAATAGAGCACTTACTGGAAGCCCTGGCAGTGCTCCTCTGGGGGCATGATGGTTGGCAAAAACAACTCCATGTTGCTGATGGCCTTTTGCATCACCATGTCAAACACGCATAACAGGGGGCGCCATTCATCCAGCATCTCTTTCGTGGAGGAGGCTGGGAAATACCTTTAAAAAGTATTCATGAATTAGGATTCGTTTACGTGGTTGTCTCCTGGTACTCTGGTTTCCTCCCACAGTCCAAAGACATGCTCCCTAGGTTAATTGGACACTCTAAAATTGCCCCTAGGTGTGAATGTGTGTGTGTTTGTTAGGGATGGGCGATAACTTTTAGCACACAATATACCGCTAAAACACAATGTCCACAATGACAAGTCTGCATCTCATGATAAATTCGATAAACACGCGGCTCACGCTGCATTGGACCTGCATACACGAACATGACAAGACTGTGACGGTGGACCGTGCTCTCCAGCTCCGCTGCATTTGACCGCCGACACCGCCGTGTGACAGTTGTGAAGAGCGTGGTGGACTTTGATTCATGATCGTAGTTTTAAACTTGTTTTTAATACAGGGAACCTTTGATAATGACATTGGTCGACTCTGAGTCCCTGGATCCGTGTTTACGTTATTAAATGGAGTGGTCCTCATAGGCTCTCTGACACGGCTGTCTACCTTGGTTCATATCAACACGTGCAGGTCTCCTGCTGCGCTAGCGCCTCGGCGAAACACCCTGGTGAAAATAGTTGGATATTGGACAGAGCTCCGCTCCTGTATTGGCGGTGGCGTCCTCTTCCACGTCCCCATTAGGTTTCACTGATCGTGGACACACTCTCTCAGGCAGCGCTAATGCTACGACCCAGCATCAGTTAGGGACCATCAACAAATTCCAAAACGATCAAAGTATTAGTGAAGTCTTGAATAAGGCAATGCAAAACACAAGAGAATTGTGAAAAGGTCTGACATTTTGTATAATGATTTGGAGAATAGAATATGACTAAATAATCATTTATTCACATTATTTTGAATATTTCTTCAATAGCATCTAAGAAATGTGTCCAGACTGGTCCATAGTTAAAGTCAACTGTTAAGAGACATGAGATACTGCAGACAGACGGCTCAATTTAACCCCTGAATATTGAACATTGAATTTCTCATCTCTGCACTGAGTTAACTATTATATTTAAACATAAGCAAATAATGATGTTGGAGACAAACTCCATTAATAAGTTTCATCATAAAATAGTTTCAAGAGAGACTGCAGTGTGTACAACACATGGAATACAATGAAAATGTATTCATCATGAAATTACAACATTTATCGCGATAACTTTTTTGTCCATATCGCCCATCCCTAGTGTGTGTGCCCTGTGATGGACTGGTGACCTGCCCAGGGTGTATTCCTGCCTCTCGCCCAATGAATGCTAGAATAGGCTCCAGCACTGCCCGCAACCCTGAACAGGACTTAGCGCGAGTTAACAGACGATGTATGCAAAGACCATTAAAGATGACAGAAGGTCGAAGCATTTTGACAATCAGCACACCAGTCAATCTTCAAAGCTAATGTTCTGAGAGAGACTTACAGTCTGCAGCTTTTCACCAAAGCCTTCAAAATGTGGTCCACTGAGCTGGAAACAAGCAAGGACAAGGATCTGGATGGTTTCAGTTGCACAACAAAACATTAAACGGACTGTGTGTCACATTTCTCAATAAATGGCTACTTTTTCCCCTCTGTCACCACATCTGAGCCATAGGATGGAAGGAAAAAAACACCTCTGTCACTTGACATCAAAACTCACTATTCAGCCGGTATGAGAGAAGAGTTACACTGAGCAACATCCTCTGCTTCTCCTTCCCTTTACAGCAGGGCTCTGCGAGTTGATCCCTGAAGGGCCTTGGCGGTGCAGAATTGTCTTCCAACCAATCAAGCACACACAGGTGTCTGAGGACTGTAATCAGTTGATGGTCATTCTGGTGCTGCTTGACAACTGATTGGTTAAACTGTTTGTGCTTGATTGGTTGGAACAAAGAGCTCCTTTGGAGGATCAACTTGAAGACCACTGCCTCAAAGCGACGACGATGTGTGACTCTGTGGTTAGTACTGGATGGTAACTGGGGCCCTATAATGGGGGCTTGTGTGTGACTGGTGGTCTGCCTAAACTGTGTGCGGCCTCTGGTGGAGTGGGACACGGTGTTGGCTGCTTCTCACCAGTTGTAGCTGGTTTGAACTACAGAAGCAGTGAACAGCTTCATCGCTTACAGCTTTTGTACCACTGTGTTTTAATGGATTATGTGACTCATCTGTCCCAGTGAGTAATTGCTTTTATACTAAGGAATGTGTCACGTGAGTGTAAACATGAACAGTACGCCACAGAGGTACAGTTGTAATTACTTAGAGTATAAATGCTGTTGGCAGGAATTTATAACTAGCTTTAAAACTCAAGTGTATTTCATACAGGCTGCAGCAGTTGCATATCCTCAGGGAAAAGGAAGTATTTTCCAAACCAAGAGGTTTAGTTGAGAGCCAAAATACAACACAAACACAATGTCTGCAGCCAAGACTTAGCAATGATACATGTCAGAGTTCTTTCACTCAGGTTCTGTTCATTATTATTTCCACAACCTCTTTCTCTGGCTCTCAGGCAATAAGAAGAAATAGAGCAATACGTCTGTCATGTGTTGATCTAGTTATAAAATTTGGTTTTGTTTTGATCACAATGTCCTGATTTGCTCTCTCAGTCGTCATCAAGGCAATTCAAATTTAGGTGAAAGAAAAATATTGACCTTAGATACATAAAATCAATCACAAAAAACGCATACTTGGGAAACCAGATGAGGCCAAGGTGCTCAGTTTTGGAGTAGGCCACTCTCTCGTACAGGTCATAAAGTGGTCGCCAAGGTAACTCGATGTCCTTCCTAGATAGAAGTTCCTTCTTCCTGTTTAAAGAACAAAGCAATTAATGCTAAAAAATACAAATACAATACTATTCTATAGTGCTAATACTTTTGTTGTCTTCTTATTCTTCCACTTTTACATTTTCAACTTTAAATTTGAATGTGGCTTTGAATGACAGAGCCGCAGCTTTACTCTGCTTCAGACATCTTGACAAACTTCAACATTACTTTCTTTTTCTCCATTATGTTGTCGTTTGGCAAATTACAACTCCGCCAAAGTGCATTAGAGGAAACCCTACTAAAAGCTCTTGGGAGTGAGAAGGCACAATTTCCATCACCTCAGAGCCTCTGCTATGCCTTCTCGCTCATTTATCTAACAGCTATGGAACATAGTCTTCGGGGGGATTTGAAAAATGAAGAGACGAGGAGACAATCAGGGGGCAAAGACGGTGAAATGTGATGGATGAGATGAAAAATACAATGGAGACCCAACGTGTGATGCTGAGAGTGGAATTCATTTCTCAGCTGCAAGGCTGAAGACTTAATACATAGTTTGCTCAAATATTTTTTTATTTCCATCTGGTGGAAAACATTCAGACAATTGACAACTAAATTATGACATTGTTTTGTGATGGATGTGAGAATCACTGAAAACAACCAGGAGGCACAATGATAGTGATGAATCGCGTCTCTTGCAGCGGTAGTGACAGATACACATAAGAGAAGAGGTAAATAAGGATTGAAACATAAAAATTAGGTACTTGCTAGCGAACCAGTATGTTGGAAGGTAGACAAATTATTCATTGTAAATGTTGACAAATAGAGAATGTTGAACGTAAAACACACATTAGTTAAGGAGGGCACGTGAATATACGTGCAAGAAGTACATGATCTCATATCTCTCAGTCACTCGGACACGGGTTAATGACAGTGGTTATTACAAATAATGTACACAGTTATGACGACAATGAGTAGCACACTTACATGGAATGTCTTTTGAGCAGACACGTCTCTTAGGTACACGCAAATGGGACTCAAGTTTTTCTTTATGTGGCATTACATTTAAAACCCAGCGGAGAAAAACATGAGGCATTTCATTGTCTCTCTTAATGTACGGCTCTTCAGATCGTTGAGTGAATTGAGAGACTTGGCAGATGTGTTAACTATGCTAACAGTCAAATGCCTCTCAGCTCAGTCAAAGAAAGTTTAAGCTCTCAAAAGCTGAACTCCAGTCTCTGGTGGATGACAGATTTCCTGACTGTATCTTGAAGCTACCTCACAAAAGTGAACCAATTTCAGCAACTGTATCCTTGAATAAGCTTCATCTCATCTCTTCGTGAAGTCTAAACACATATCAAGTATTTGTTCATTTACACGGCAATGTTATAATGAAATATATATTTACAAATATACTCAACATAAACATGATTCTGCCCCAAAGAACTCATGTGACATGTATTTGTATTATGTCTTTTGAGATAGGACTTTTAAACTACTAGAACAATTAATAAGGTTTGAGTTATACTGTCTTTCTGGCTCAAGTCACGGAGCTCTCCTTCCTTGGCATCATGTGACGTTAGTGGCTGTGTTGTTTACCAACTGCCACGTTCTGATCTCATTACAATGAAAGGTATTAAAGGAAGAAAAACAACTGAACATAGGTCACAGTGAACTTCTTAGTTGAACACCAAGTAAGACTTTCATATGCAATTCACTTATTACAAGTCCTAAATAAACACTAAACTGCATACGTGCAGGACGTACTGTCCTGTACCTCCTCAACATTCTCATCACTGATGGTTCAGAGTTTCACTTCAGAGAAAACACATAGTATTCTGTGGCTGCCTTGAGTGAAACAACTTTGTCACTTGCGTCACACTCACTTGAGAAGCTGAATGAGGAGCCGGGCGTAGGTTAACATCATGTCGGGCTCCAGGTCTGGTAGTGTGACCAACTCGTAGAGCAGCTTGATGAAGAGAATGTGGTCATCTTTGCTGAATCGTCGGCCGTAGACCTTCAGAAAACTGCCATTCAGGGTAAAACAGAGTGCATCGGTGAGCAAGGGTTGAGTAACATTAGCACTGACCTGTCTTTTGCCAGCACAATCAGGACTACATTTCACTAAATTTAAACACTTGATCGCTTGCTTATAAATAGGCAATACAGTCAATAAAGTGAGGTTTTTTAAGATATTACCTCATTATGTCATTATAAATCTTAAAATCGGTGTCTGGCTCCTCAATGGATGTGTAAGGGAGGACTTTTGAGGACCTTTCACAAATCTGAATAAATCAGAAACATCAAGCAGCAGAATTATAACAGTCAACAGCAGACGACTGATCAAATCTATCAAAAATAATACAGGTTCTTCTCTGCGATTTGAGTAGAACGGCAGACACCTCGCTGAAGAACCTGTCTCAACCTCTCTGTGAAAGATTCGCGTCACTGACGTAGTCGCTCTGTCACAGGCAGATACACAGCACAAGAAGCGTAAAGGGGAGAGCTTGCGTCAGAGCCTGAAATCACATCACACACTACAGACAACTTATTTGAATTTCAATCGCCATCCAGATGAAGAGCGCAAATGAAAGATGTGTCACAAATGTTGCTCACATGCGGCACACATTTGCACCTCACCCAATTATTTTCAGTGCAATTTTTCATTCAAAACTTCACCAAGCCGGCTACCCGCTGACTAAAAGCAGATCCTTGTTTGCGCTGGAAACATTCATCAGACGAATGTCGACACGAGCTCCTCTGACCTTGCCTGAGCTGCCACGTGGGAGGCTTCAACATGAGTAGTATTCGAGCTAAATCTCCAGAGATCGTAACATTTCTTTCATATTAGAGTTCTTTTGGGTAACAACAGGAGGGTTTAACATGGTACATACTTAGCTATGACCATTGGACTGTATGGCATGACGAGGAATGCCCAAGCAGATGTATTCATAATATTTCCATTGTTTGAACAGACTCATTCTTGTAGAAATGATTCTAATATTGCAAAGCACTATAACAGTGAACGCAGCAAGCAGGCTGGGTTCATATGTACATTTTGAATTCCTTTTGAGGGTATCATCCACTGATATGCTGCTGTGGAGATCAAAACATTGGGAAGGGTCTCACCATTGTTTGGCCATTGAACATGCTGAAAAGATGAGGGAAAACTGGTATTCAAATGAGTTTCTCACTCCAGAAATGAAAACCACTTGGGAGCTACACTCCCTGGACACTAACCACACTGTCATTTTAAGTTGATGCAGCGCATTGTTTCCCACCTAATGACAGCTTTTTGCAATGGACAAGGTACAGATGTACAGTAGTACTGAGTCAGAACTTCCCCTTTGTTTCGTTGTTTGCCACCACCACAGACATCTGTCAACCAAGCTTAATGGATTTCTGTTGAGCTCATCCTCTTGATTCCCACTTTGTTCTGGAGCCATTTATCATTCCTAGTATTCAAGGTCTACTCTTGGAATACATGAACAAATTTGAGTCATTGGTTTGCCATAATCACAACATCTGACTTGGAAATACACAAGAAATGATTATTCATGTACGTTTGATGTGGCCATCCAAACTTCACTGAACACAGGAATGACGACGTTACATAACACATTGCATTAGCGGAAAAGTAATTCGCTTTAAATTGACAGGTAAAAGTAAGGTGTTGGACACATAACTAGCAAGCTAACTTCTACACACCTATGTTTTTGTATTTACTAGATGGTCATAATGTAATGCCACTATATTGACAGATTTTGATATAAAAAAAAACCCCACTTTTAATGCTGTACGTGAGAAGGGTGTGGGACACATTAAATACGAACATCATGCAGTGACGTCACGCACATATATTACTTGGGGTTGTGTGTACGTTATGGACTTACGAGAAGAGTTTCCGCGACCAAAAAGCAACTCCAGGCCAAAGCTCCCGCAGGAGGACTGCTCTGGACAGGTTGGCCTTGATTTCTGCCAAAAGTTCAGTAGCCTCCTGGTCCAGACAGTCCGAGTACGGCAACAGAGAGTTGTACACTATCTCCTTTTGTGGGAGGAATGTCGGCACGTGGCTCATTCCGGCATCCACTTTTTATATTCCACTCAGATATACAACGAAAAATACACTCCCTCTCTCATGGAAAAGGTCCGTCCGCAACTCTGAGGAGGGAGTTTCTTGGGAGAGATGATTGAGAAGAAAGTGTGTCACGCTAATTGAGCTGCTCAAAGCCGCGCGCAGTTCCGCTCTGACCTGTGCTGCTACGTCACCGCGCAAGGTGAACGGCACAGTCCGGGGATCGACGGTGCCAGCAGCTGATCGGTTCTGTGTGCGCACTGTGCGGGACCCGATGAGAGGAAAAATGTATTTTTCACTGTCACTGTCATGAAATGACTGGGTGCTTATCTGGTCTGTAGCTCTCGGAGACGCCCCATGCGTGTCTTCGAGGAGATAATCTGCAATATTAGGATCATCTGATAACTGGATTAATGCCTGTTCTACTGACCCACTGTAGCTGCGACCAGGATCAACGCTGCTCCGTCTAAGCACAACCACCTTCTCCTTCCATCTCACTCATCATTAAGATGGAAATGGTTTAAACCGTTTTAAAACGACATAGAGTCAAGTATCATAACATTGACAGTGGAAACAGTTCAGATGCTACTATCCTGGCACCAACAAAAATGAGGGGAAAAATACATATATATTACAATACCTTGAAATCTTATTTCACGAGTACAGATGTGTAATGTTCGCTGAATCGAATGTGCTTAAAAAAAAATCAATAAAAGATGAGTCAGCGGTACAAGTAAGAAGAACAGCTTTGCTGTCGGGAATTGTTGAGTATAAGTCATACAATGAAACAGAATTGACATCATTATTAATGTTCACAAAGTGAGACATTAAATCATACTATAAAAGGAGACTCAATGGTTTTCAAGCAATGAATAGAAAATCATAAATAAGACAAAATAAAAACTAAGTATCTATGCTGAAAAAGAAATCTGTCTCTAGTACTTCCTGCTCATGTGACTCAGATCCTTTCCTGTTTCTGCACTCTCATGACACCTTTGGCCCCACCACGACCATTCTTGTGTTAGCGCACCCTCCCTTCCTCGTAAAGCCTTTTACTTTAAGTCCCTATAATTCTCTGTCCGCCACTTGCCTGCAGCACTATAGCAGTGAGTCTTCCAGATAATTCCATCCACCTCTAAGTTGTCTGGTCAGGAGACTATGAATTAGGGCCATTTCTGCAGCTGCAACTTAGGTGCTACTTTAAGCATCTTGATTGTATTAAGTGTCCAGTGTTACAATCCCGTCTCGTTCTGATCCAGTCTCCCATAATCAGGGTGCAGGATCTGATTTGTTTTTGCTGCAGTCAAACTACAAGGGTAGTCTAACCACAGAGAGCAGAAGAAGCTGCAGCATTTTAGACCAAAATTAGCAGACCATCATAGCAGAGTGAACAATGATGAAAAATCTATATTTAGAATATCTGCAAAGCCTTGTTAAGGTCTTCAACCTTGGCTGTGAAAAGGTTTGAAGCACATTTCTCATTTTAAATTAAGTTTAAATTCATCATGAACTCGTGGGTGCTGCAGTTTCATTTATTAACCAGTGAATCAGAATGTTGAAATGATTCATTAATCTCTGCTACATAATATAGTTTAGTCTTTTGGATGAAATCTAATAACATGAGTAAAATGTTAGGCACAAGCCACAGTACTCTGTGGATGAATGCTTGAACCCTTGGCTCTCTGGCTATCCAGAACTAGAATCTGTGTCTTTCCTAGTTCTGCCAATAAAACAAAGTAATTTGTAAAGACACAAATTCAGAACTAAAAGCTATTTGGACAGTGATATAGTCTGATTTAGGCCATTTTCGCCACGTTCTGGCAACTTTCCATTGTTTTCTAACCAATAACAGTAAGCTTAAGAGTCATACGTTTATAAATCATAAAGGTACTGCACATTATGCGTTGGAATAAAAACACCCTTTTTAATCAATAGAGCACCTAAGAATAACAAACGTCACCAATAACCAACTTCCATCTTTCACCTAGAAAATACTGGGAACTCTGTCTCAATATTTAGTCCTTCAACACAGGAGAGGATGGAGTTTATATTTGGTGCCACCACCGTTTCAATGCCAAAGCTGGCCGGTTATCAAACAATCTCCACTCTCTCTGTGCTATTTATATCTAGTCTGTTCGCCACAAACCTTTTTACTTTGGAGTTGACTGGGTCTCGGAATGCTGACTGCAGCTGGTTGTGTTATTGATGCTGGAACTTTTTTTTCATGAGGCGTGGGAGACTTTTTTCTTGAAAACAATGTCTGTTGCAGCATATTTGAAAAGGTTGGCGGAAGGTATAGTAATTTGTGCTGATACTGAACAGATCTGACGCATACACAAGTGTTTCCAAGTACAGATACATTTGCATGACAATGATAGTAGAAGTGGATCATCAGGCGCAGTAATGAATCCAAACTTTGTATTGTAAACCAAGGTAAGACAGCAGAGGTGACTGTTCATGATTAAAATCAATGCGGGTCACGACTGAAAGATAGAAGCAGCCAAAATGTACTTCCCTAGGTTGATGGCTGGTTCCATTTCTAAACACCTTAGATCAAAGCTTTAATTGCTGACTGAATGAACAGGATTGCAATCAGCTAAAATGAGTCTTCTCTGCAAGACATGACATCATGAAGAGACACAGAGTAGAGCGCTGCTGCAGCTGCAGTCATGAATTCAACGCCAGGGACACCAACTCGGAGGGACACGTAGGACATGTGGGAAATATCGTCCATCCTTTAACCCAGAAATGTTTCTTTGCTTTGACCATTGCTCACATGACCTGACCTCATGGGTAAGAGATGGGACTCATACTCAAAGGGGCCAAAATTTGTGGCCCAAACAACATTCCTACTCATCTATAATAGTCCACTTTTGATCTCCTAACTCTAGTCTGCATGGATGTCAGCATGATTAGTGAAGGTGATCAAGTTTTTGGTGCTTCACTTTTCTAATGTTGAACCAGCAGAGCAAACATTTCAATCGCTACAAAGGAACCGACAAAAGACACTTTTTTACCACTCACAAGAAAGCCTCATCAAACTATTCAATCACCAACACCATTGTTCATAAATGACACTTCAACATTGACAGTTTCCAGTTTTTCTTGCCACCTGGTTCCACTACTGATCTTTGACAATGCACTTCTATTACTTTCAGTCAGCGCTTTTATGTCAAGGAGTCATTGTTGAGATAATAACTGGGGTAACCTTCTGTCAACACACTTCCACGCCCTGAGCTTGCAATCACAAACTGGTTTGGAATTTTCGCTACATGATTCGATGTGACGCACCAGACATATCAGACATGATCAGTTTTTGAATGGAAGGCTTGCCAAGGACAACTTTTGGGCTCAGCTTTTAATTCACAAACTAATTTTCTGCAGCTTATTACCTTATAACTGATTGATCTCAACAAAGTGAGGAAAAAGGATGAGTTCAGAAATCCCAGAAAATCTCACCAGTTTGACTGTGACAGAGATTATTTCAGCGATTTAATGTCGACTAAGCAGGGCTAATTGTGTCTTGTACACTAGTCAAAAACTCCCACTGCAGATCAGCTCAATAAATATTGATCTGCCATTTTATTTAAAGTAATTAAACACTTTTTATAATAAAATTATCATTGTCACAACGTGGCTTTCATCACCAACCATTACTAATCCTCAACAATTCAATGTGTTTTTGATAATAGTATAGGTCATCATATTAACACACGAGCCAAGGTAAGATCAACAGGGATCCCTTCAGAAACATGTACCACCACCTTCGTCTATGAAGTCGCACTATTTTCTGGGGGGATAATCTCATTATCCAAGTATAATTAGATTATGTTAAATGGCTCATAAAGTGTTCTTGTTTTCATTCCAAACATACACAAATATTCCGTTTATAAATGGGGGGGGGGGTCGACCTGCTGGCCACTCATAATGTCGCGTTGTAATACTGCCCCCTTCCGGTTAGGAATATAAAGGCATGTTAAGAAAATCCAAACTCCAAATCCAATTCCTTTTTTACCGTAATAGAATAAAGTGTAATTGCACATCCACTCATTTTGTTTTTCTAATTTCAGGTAAATTGATGCACTTTAAGTCTCTTCTGTTACAGACAAAATCAATGTTAACAAAGTTGTTCTTTTTGGGAAGTTGATATATATTACTTTCTTTTTTTTCTTTTCTTAAAGGTTAACAAGGATACAATGTTATGTAGAGGTGCACTTATAATAATTTTATAGACAAATTATATTTGTCTATAATTTTTTTTTTTTTTTTTTACAGAGGCGGCAGAGAGTTGGGGAGCGCAAAACATTTACTCCATCCTGGGAGGGGTGCAACAGAAAGTAATTGAGAAGCACCGGGGTAGCAGTCAGATTTTTGATCAAAGAATCCAAACTGGACCTCTTTTAGTTAACCTGTGTTACTCGACTAACTCAAATATATGCAAATTTTCTGTTCTAATTCTGAAAAAAAAAACCCTCACTGGCTAAAACACAGATTGATACCTTCAAGGGACGGTATTAAACAGGTGGTGATGAAATAAGAAAATATACTTTCGGGTCTTTAGTGAGCCGTAATGATTAAACCTCTTGAATATTTTTTTTCGGTTCCCTCCCACTTGCCATCAGCCTGCTTCATTTACTTTGCAAAGCTTTCTTCTAATAGTCCTGTTAAACCTCTGCCATGGGTAATTTGTTCAGTCTTTATGAGCTGAGAAGAATTGAAGGGAAGGAAAAAAGGTACCGCTCTCTTGTTCTAATTACCCAAGCACATTTATAGAAGTTTAAAATTGCATGCCGCAGCAGCAGAACAGGGTTCTGAGGAAAAAATGATTGGAGGCTGACTATGACTGTGCGATATTTGAAATCAAAAGATGTTCTTGCTCTTTGATTGTGAAAGTCTTCACTTATCAATTGTTTACTAAAGAACTATAACTGTTCTATTTGATGTCACGCTGGTTGTCAAGTGACAAAGTTTGTAAAAATAAACCTTGGCTGTTATACACATTTATGAGGTGTGAAGAAAACCATGTTGATGGACAAGTGACCAGAATGAATGAGTGAACAGACCGTAACTGCCCTGACCGTAACACACAATGCGGGACAACTGTCCACTAACATGAGTCAGAGTGTAAAGCAGCAGCACCTATACTCAGCAGATGAATGAAGCTTTTTGCATCTGCGGCAGTTAAAAAGTGTTTGGAATATGTTTGGATATTCATTTTCATCGCATTCCTCCAGGGTTGGAGGATAACTTTGGGACAATTGGGACAGGGCACAAGATGGGGAGCTTTACAAGTCAATAAAGCTCATCATTATGATTGCTTTCATGGTGCCCCCGGTGCAGCTGACAACTGCTGAGTGGGTGCTGTCCAACTGTGACACAAAAAGGGGATCTAACAGTCTAGGCAGCAGGGCCATTACGATCACAACCACATGGGCAGCTCACAACTAAATCACACACTAAAAGAGTGGAGGAATTGCACCTGTGAATCTGGCACCAGAGTTGGCAGGTGGCAATGACCAAAATATGCGTCCAATTTCTGCTATTTTCATTTTTCTTGCTATCTACACCCCTTTATATTGCACTCTGTTGCTCCACTTTCATGTTTATACATTCCATTGAAGGGTGCCTCACTAGGCGAAAGGTCATCCACACAGTCGATGATGACATGACGGACTGGATGGCTGAATTCCAGAATGCAACTGGGGACATGTCAGCGATCTACTCGCAAACTGGAACAGAATAAAGTTAATAAGAGTGAAAGAAACCAGTGATGTAGCACAACATTGTTAAAAGCAGCAACCTGGGTTTTGACAAAATGTTATGTGACGTTGTGACGAACCATGGCTGAGTGTGACCAGTCTGTAGCACTCACTATTAGCAGCACACACATGCTTAGGTATAGGGAGTCTAAGTCTAACCCCTTCCGTTCGGTTCATGGGACCGAAGATTTTTTTTTTTTTTTTAATGAATGGAAGTCTATATGGACGTTTTCAACCTCATGCCCTGGATCACACATATGCTGTACCGCAATTTAAATGACAAATAATGCAGTGAGTTTAGTTTTGAGTGGTCTCAAATATGATTTATTTGCTTGAGAAACAAAAAAGGTACTAAACTATCCAAGGGAAACATTAGCTGACATTGTTAAATACAGTACTTACCGTGACCCTCTACAGCTTGTCCCGCATGCTAACTCTCACTCGACCGACTATGGAGTGATGTGCATTGTAGTGGGCTACTACATATCACATAAAACCTGAAGTAACTTCTGATGCCAGTTGATGTGTTCACAGACATTCACAGACATCATATGTGAGATCTATGGCATATTTCAAGCTTGATCAGAAAATTATTTACCTCTCCATTGACATTTTCTGTTAACTTGGGTCCCATGAGCCGGAAGTAGATGGCTCCCCATAGTGAAGAAAAATGTGACCGATAAGTTATATTGCAGCATCACCAGTCAAACTATATATTTTATTTTTATTTATTTATTTTCTATATGTCCTTAAAGCGCTCGTAAAATGTATATAATAACTTGATGGTTGTCATTTGGCCCCCAGGCCTTGTGTTTGACACCTGCAGCGCTTCATGGAACGCCTCCATCTTTAGATCCAAATCAGACAATAGCCGAGCCTGGATCTCCGCTTCTAAAAGGTTCTTTTGTTTCTGAAAGCAATAGTCATCGCATGTACTTTGCTTCAAGGTCAGGTGAGCACGAATCCTATGTTACCACTAATAGCGCCAAACCCGTTAAACCTGTTGACTAAACACGAGTGGAGACGCTTGTTCACCGCAGTGTTCTTACGAGGACGGATATCAGTTCACACACTCACCTGGCAGGATGCGAGTGACGTCATCTTCGCCACCTGTCGAAGTGAAAAAGAATGAGGAAGAGGACCGTCCTTGATTCAGGCTTCGGAGACGTTACAGCGTCGACGCTCTGTTTATCTCCAGGACACACAACTCGGAGCGATGATCCGCGAGTTTGCCCAGCGGCATCACTCGACGCTGAACTTCGCGCTGCTGCTGGTGGGCTACATCTTGTACTTGTTGTTGGGGGCCGGCATCTTCTCCGCCATCGAGCTGCCCTACGAGCAGCAGCTCCGCCGGGAGCTGAGGACGGCCCGACAGGAGTTCTTGAGCAACAACACCTGCGTGTCCGATGAGCGTTTGGAGGAGTTGCTGATTCGAGCCGTGAAGGCCAGCAACTACGGAGTCTCGGTGATCAACGTCAACAACACTGAGCCCCGAAACTGGGGCTTCGTGTCTTCCCTGTTCTTCACCAGCACCGTGCTGACCACCACAGGTGAGCGTCACGTGACCAGCGGGCCTCCGCCAGTGTTTTCACAACTTTTAGAACCCAAATCTTTACTGTCTAAACAGACCCCGTCTGTGTGCAAATCCGATTATTAGTGATTGTTTAACAAAGATATTAGTGATTGTTTAACACTTAGTAGTTGCTTTACTTGTTTTTCTAGCTCGGCCTCCTTCAAATGGAAAAACGTCTGGACACGTTCAGTGGGTTTTCAAAATTAATTTCTGCGTTATGAATTTAAGGGATGGCATATTCGCTATGTTACATCAGTGCCAGGGGAAATTGGCTAAATCAGAAAGCAAAACTCTATTTGCCAATTAATATGTTCACTCTGAGGTTTCTTTTTTATTATTATCATTATAATTTCCAGCTGGAAGCAGAGAGAGTGACTTGTATGAGCTCATCTTGGTTGTTTCTATCACTCACAATTGTATACATTTATATTATATGTTAATTTATCCTGGAAGAAATGTCATTCTTCCATTTCTTTTCTTAACCATTTGCAAAAATCCTGAACCAGTTGCCTTTAAAAGACAAATCTTTTCCCTTTGAAAGAGAAATCATGTTAGCCTGAGAACCACCGGGTCTCTGTCTGTGGGCTGTTGTGAAACCCCCAATAAAGACCTGGGGCGCCACAATTACAGTTATGCCTCTTGTGTGTTTGTGTTCAGGTTATGGTCACACTGTTCCACTCTCAGATGAAGGAAAGGCTTTCTGCATCTTCTACTCACTCTTCGGCATCCCTGTCACCCTCTTCTTCCTCTCTGCTGTGGTGCAGAGGCTCATGGTGGTGGTCACGTGGGGCCCCATATCCTACTTCCACCGGCGCTGGGCCTGGTCCAAATCCAGTTTTGCCACCGTGCACGCCACCTGCCTCGCGCTCTTGATGACATTGCTCTTGCTTTTTGTCCCTGCCTGGATTTTTTTTAACCTGGAGGAGGAGTGGAACTTCCTGGAGTCACTGTATTTCTGCTTCATCTCCCTGACCACAATCGGACTTGGAGATTATGTTCCAGGAGAAAACCAGAGTGAAGAGGAAAACCCGCACCCACAGCTCTACAGGCTCTTCATCACAGGTGAGGAGACGTTAAAGAGTAAATGAACTGGCACTGGTATCACACCCTGTAGCCATTGTAGCAACAATTTGTAGCTAAAGGACTTCCTCCCAGTTGAACTTCGTCTCTGTCAACAAATAGTTTAGATGTTTTCAAAGTCTGTTGTCACTGAAACACTTTTCTTGCTGTGCCTTCCAGTCTACTTGCTGCTGGGCCTGGTGTGTGTTCTGGTGCTGCTAGAGACCTGCTGCGAGCTCCCACATATGAGGCGCCTCAGGCAGAAGTTTTATCAGGAAAGAGTCCAGGAGCTGGACTCGGAGACCACCAATATCATTAATAAAGATCAGCTGGATGACCCTGTGGACCACATGACTGTTCCACAACTGGTCATCCCAACTGTGTCGGAACAGACACTGACCATGAGGAAGAGCACCACCATGTCCACTCCTTACCTCTCAGCTAAAGGAACACACAGGTGACACCCAAGTCAAATGAGGGTGAGCGCATCGGAAACTGAATAATCCAATGTATTTTAATCTTGAATTTTATATACAAAGGGGACCGGAAGATATTGAAACCTACATTTTTGCCAACAGTGCTTCCCGTGGACTGTTACATGAGCAAAACTCAATTCCCCCCCACGCCCTCCCAATCTACAGTCTCTAGCACCTTGGAGAGAATTTTGACACGTGACCTATTTCCCGTTTTTGGGACAAAGACAACAGATCTTTTCATTGAAGAGCCATTTTTATGGCTCAATTCCTCGAGTATTTGTTCATATCCGGCTCATTATTCACGAGAATGGAATAACATGTAAAAGTATTTCCTCAACACCTGGCAGCAGACATGGGGGTGAGAATTTTTTAATATTTAACATGTAAAAAAAAAAAAAAAAAAAAAAAAAAGACATTTACGTTGCAAGTATAGTTATTGAACACTAGATGGTAGCATTTCTTGAGAAAGGTCAAACTTATTCTGCGCGTCATTGTTTCGTTCGAACACATCCTCAAATGAGTGAACTCGTACATAGATGTTTACTATGTGAATTAGCAAAGTTAGCTTTGTTATTTACCAAAGTGTAATGGTTGAAATGGATTTATCTGCTCAGACGTTTATGTCTAGGACTTTTATTATGGATGGCTATATTTCTAAAGATGATTAAAACGTTTAAGAACCGTGTTTTGCCAGCATGTTGTCCTCTCAACTACATATTGATTTATTAAGTTCATTTTCTTGCGCTACTGTATATTTTTTCATCATCTAAAAAGAAGTCTTTGGCTCAAGACTTTCATTTGTCACCTTTTCCTTCCTCTTTTAGTGCATTAATTCATCAAAGGCAAGAACAGTCTTTAAACAAAATATATGTTACTCAATTTAGTTCAATTTCTGCTGTTTGTTTAATAACCTTTTATTTGTTGACACAAATATGCTTTTCAGTTGAAGAAAAGAAAAGTAACACAAACTTTATTTTTGCTGTGAAAAAGACATTTCATCATGAAACTTGGAAGAAATATGACGCCTACATTTATTTTTCCTGAAATGAAGATGTACTCCTCTACACTCCCGACATCAGAAAAAATACAAATCTGCAGTTGTTGCTTTAAATAGAGCGCAGATTAAATATGTATAAACTTGGGTTTATATGTTGATTTATACAATTTGCTATTCACATACTTGAGGAGACATTCACATGCAGACGGCATACAAACACACAGACACACACTCGCTCACGGAAGTGTCCTTCGGTCGGAGTAAAACTCCGCCATTAACAAAGCACATGTCCTTCAATGTCTTTGCAGTGATTTCAAACTCTGGTTCCTCAGCAGGCGTTGACCTTTGACGTCACACTCGATTACTACCTGGCGCTCACGTCTGTGTGTGTTTAAATAATGTGTGTTGGCCTGATGCAGCGGTGCCACAGGGGCCGCAGGCTGATGATGAAGAGGATGAACAGCAGTATGGCCATCAGCGTGACGATGGATATGTAGCCAGCTTGAGGAAGAGGTGGTGAGTCTGGAGCTTCCGCTGGGATCATGTTGGTCAGGTTCAACATGTAGCCCAGAGTCCACCCTGCGTCACTGCCCTTGATCTGTAGCAACATGAAAAAACAGACCTGAGTCCAGATGTGAAGACGCATGTCCAGATGTTGAAAACACAAACATGGCGATGACAACATATTCCAACAATGCAGCAGTGTTTACTGCTTGTTTTCAAATCAGTCCTCAGTCTGTCCTCAGATGACAAGACATACAATTTACAAACCAGATTAAACATGGTCAATTTTAGGATATACGATTCATGTTTACCCAGTCACTAGTTTTTAACTTGGCCTTGGTTCTAAAGCAGTTCCCCGATCACCAACAAAATGACAGCTGGCCAATAAACAAAGCAACAGACAGCTTCATGTTGCCTACAGTGTTGATAGTGCTCCCTCGCTGTGCAGAGGAATTCAACACCCAATATAGCTCAAGCCATTTCGGGGTATAAATCCTCAAATCCACATCAAGATTGCACCTCCTTCTAGACTTTGTAAATAGAAGTCCTTCTATTTACAAAGGTGCTACATGCAACTGAAAGTAAGCCCCTCCCTGAGCGGTTTCAAACTGAATTTAAATTTGCCTCAATACATTTTATAGGCACTCAGACTCAAGTAATGGCATCGTCGTTGTAATAGTAGGAGTAAGGGCTGAATCTCAATATTCATGCCAGATAACTAGCTGATACGAAACAAGGGCTTAATGAAAGCAAATGATTTTTTGGAAAAAAGAAACTGTATAAACTGTAATACAAAGAATGTAGATGGATGCTGGCTGTCCTCGATCAAAGGCAAATGTGAAATGACGTTTGCAGTTGGCTGGAAGCGCCACAGTGACTTTGGTCCTGCCTTATACTTTGCAAGCAGCCTGGGCAGGAGACATCGAAAAGAGCTCAGTAGGTGGGTTCAATGATGATGTATCTTTCAGCCCTAGTAGTCGTAATAATAAAATTATTATTTTATGGTTGATATTGTTGGATCAGATTGCTTGGAGATTTTCCTATTCATTTCTATGACTTCCAATCACATGGCTACAGATGTTCTTCATAAAAAACAAGGTATAATACAATCACGGAAATATGTCAACTTTGTGGCATAGTGGCAAAGCGTCGAGGGACGCAAGGTTGCAGGGTTTGTGTCCGTTGGGTACTGCTTTTTACAGCAAGACGATCAAATCATCGAACTAAATGACCGAAAAATATTAGTAAAAAATGTTGATAAGATGAATCACAACTTTGGCTGTAGGGTATCGCTCAGACACTGTATCTGTTTGATGCTGCAGGTCTGAGGGGCTTTTGAGTGCCGCCCAGAACCGCATGACGAGGAATGGGAGGGGCTGCGGTGAGGGCTGGTGTGTCCCAGTGCAGATCGGGATTGATTCTCACATGAACTCAAATAAAAATTAAATAAAAATGCATGGGGCAGAATTGATGAGGGTGTTACCTTTTTTTTTTTTCTTAAGAATTTAAGAATGAAGAGAAAAGGCTCCAGAAAATGGGGCATTTTTCTCATTGATAAAGAACTGGTGGTTGAGCACTATTCTTTCTTGCTTCTACTGTGTTTAGCAAGCTAGCTCCAGAACATGACTGCTACCTGTCTGTCAAAACTTGCTCAGTGTTATCAATGATAATAAAACAAAATTCAACAGGTATCAAATGAAGCATGTCTTGCAGGACAGTGTTGAGTTAAAACATATAATCATAATGTGAGTGAAGGTCAGCACACTGAGAACAAAGAAAGGAACCATGATAATGTGAAATACAATGAACAAAAAAACTGCACTAATAACACCTGCATCTGAGTCATCCGAGTACTCTGGCACCGAGGGGGTCATGAAGTGGGAGGATGTGTTGGATAATTCACTTTTCAGCACTGAATTTTCAGAAGGTTCCTGTGTGTATTTGGTTAGTTCTATTCAAACCTCAGGACGTCCATACAAAACCACAAGAATCATTTGGAAAGGGGGGCAGGAACTATAATGAGTGACTTTGATTCTGGTGAAAATGGGAATATGATTCACAGCTCAAAGAGAGTTCAAGGTCACCACACACAAGGTCACAGTCACGCAGGAATGAACACACGTGGAAAGAGTTGCCCTTTGTTTTTGGAGCACAGAAAGACGAAGATTCATTCCCTAGCGATCTTGGGACATCGTTCCCAACTAGGCAGTGCTGGCAATGCAGCAGTAGGTCACCAAATACAAGACAGGGTAGATCCACACCCAACAACACATACATCCTTCCATATCCCTGGGGAACAATGAAAATTCAATGTACTTCAGTAGGCACATCACAGGTTGTGGTTCTGACCCAATGAAGATGTGACCCCAGTGAAGGCAAGACAGGAAAGGAGTGGACAATGATCTACTGACCTTCTTGATGTATTTAATCTTGGAGTATGCTTCTGAGGTAAAGTTGTATCCTTTAGTCAGCAAGGTGACGATGTACGTGCCGGAGAAACAGTACTCGGCCAAATACTTCAAATTCACTCCTTTATACTGCTCCTTTATCTGCAAAAACACAGCGATAGCATCAGTGTAGCATATAGCAGGCTGCAGGACACAGATAAGACGAACAGGGATGAGCGCTTTTATGGGACTGTGACAATGGTGATTAACACGCCAACCTGCTGCCAAGGGGTAGAGCAGAATCTCGCAAGCTTTTCCTCGACTTGTGCCAAAGGCATGGATGTGTCCGTCAGGTTGAGGAAGTTCATCACAAAATAGTACGCGGAGAACGCCTGGGGGATGATAACAGAATTGGAAAAGTTCAGATGAAATATTGGTAACCTAAAACAAATCAGATCATCTATTATACAGTATATAAACATTGCTGGTTTCACACCGTTCACCAGAAGAACAGTCAAAAAATCTCTGGAGACATCAAGACCTTATTTGGAAATCATCACTGATTTTCCCCTTTTCTTTCCTTTAATTTTTTCCTCACCGTTTTTAGCAAAACTGTTAAATAGGAGAAGTGATAAGTTGTGTAATAACACGGGGTTGTGTGACCTTTTTTCTACCTTTACTAAAGATTATGATATGTGCCACTTCCTTCTTTTAAAAAGCAATTACACAATCCTTCCATGCCACATTTTCAACACACTGAAACAACTATTCCTGGAACAAAGCATTTTTTAATGCGTATTTACTTTGGACATATTCACTGTCTGAAGCCAGAGTCTCCTTGGGAGGGTTGGCTGGTGAACTCTTCAGAGAGCATCAGAGAGGTGAGATGTTCAGTCATTTGCTTCAAGTGATGTGGTAGACACTCTAAAATATTAGTTATTTCAATTGGTTTGTCTTAATTTGTAAGCCTGTAAAACTTCCATTTTCCAATTTGAGTTAAAAATACAGAGTCATGGTTGTCACATTACCCCAAATGGGCCTTCCACTTGAGGCTGGTAGACCCCGTTGAAGGAACATTGGCTGTATTTGCAGCTAGTGAAGTTGAAAACACGCAGGACAGCTTCCTGACATTGTTGGAAGTTTCCCCTCCCATTATGCGTGAAGGTCACCGGTGCTAGTGAAGGTTTCCTGTCTGACACACAGGGGGAGTTGTAGAGCATGGAATAGTTCTTGGTCTCCGAGTAGCCTGAGAGGAAGCAGGGGTCCGAGATCGATGCTGGACCTGACTAGGAGAGAGTGTGAGGTGGAGATGCGTAACACAGACAGAGAGATTGTGGCCGACCAGTTGCAGTCAGAAGTTTACCTGTGTCTGGTGGGCAAGAGTCATTCGGAGGGCTTGGTCTTTCCCGTAGCACAGGAAGCTGTGCGTGTACAGATTGTAATCGTTGCCGTAGAGACGGAAAGTCATGAAGTTTTGGGGAGATTCAGATCCGTCAAAATTATCTGATACAAAGCTGATCTGAGTGGAGGCCCCGCCGAGGTCAAGAGCCCCGGTGGTCCGTAAGCCCTACAGTGTCCCAGTGAAATAGGGAAATGAAAATTAATATACAAGAAATTATGAAATACAATGCTGAAATAACATGACATTTTGAAATAAAATTCAAATGTCTACATTAATATTGAGGTAGACAGTACATGACTGCCTGCTTCAGTGAAAACCACGCACCTGCTTGAGACGATCTTCCAGGTAGTTGACCGTGATCCAGCCAAAGGCCCCCTCCTCTGGTCCACTGAGGAGTCTTGCCCCTTGGTAGTTAAACGGGAATTTCTGCAGGGTATTGCTGACAGCCTGGAAGACCTTGTCAGACGCCACACTGTCCTCCATACTACACTCACACACACACACGCACCGATTAATTAGCGTAATTCACATTGATGTTTTCAATCAATAGAGCAGCAAATATATGAGAGCATATAGTTGAAAGGACTCGAAGGTGACTGATGTGCCATCTGAGCTATAAATCCATGCAGCGATCCATCACAGGAGGAAAGCTTTATTTTTTAAAAAAATGTTATTGAAAAAAATAAAACATTCTTCGGTAGATTTTCCCAGGTTTACGTGAAATATACTTGAGAAAATGTTTTGTACAATATCAAAAAAGGAAAAGCATTATCTTTGTCATTGTGTCGTAATGACACTGGTGTGTGGCATAAGATAAGGGAAAAGTGACAAAAAACACTATCAGTAAAAATAGAAGTGTTGCACAAAGGACTCTTGCGAAAGGAAAAGAAACAGGGAAGTGATTCATTTAACATGCTCCATGTAAAAACTAATAATGTGATAAAAAAAAAAACTAAAATGCCGTACATGAAAATGATGAACGGATGCAAAACAATGAAACTAACCTTGATAATAACAGAAGCCATGTATGAATTAGTGTTTGGCTGCGTAACAAACTTCCAAAGACGTGTGAACATACTTTAATAGACGCATCCCAGCGGTGGCGCCCAAATAAAGAGGGGTCTCTTGGTGGCGTTTGCTGGGCACCCAGGCGACAGCATCCTGCATGCAGGCTGTCAGGGACTCCCCTGCTTTCTGAGGGTCAGAGGCATAGCTAGAGATACCAGGACCTGGAACGTCAAGAGAACAGTCCCTCACAGAGATGCCAGTCATATTTTAAAGGAGAGAATAGGAACAAATGAATTGGTTTCCTTTCATTTCTATCGATCGTGATTAGACAGAACTGGTTTTGGGGAAGTGACGTAGAAACTTGCGCCAAAAATAAACACGACAGAGACATAAAATTGCATGGTAGAACTACATGAAATTCTCTTTCATCCATGTCAGCCAGTTGAAACAACTTTTTGCTCTTTCTAGCCGGACATGTACCTTTGACTTTGCAGGAATGCTTCTGCTGAGCCCTCCCGGTGTTGTTGTCTTTCTCCGCCGGCCACTCGTAGATGTATAGAGCCGTGTGCGACGAGCCGGCGTCCAGCACGATCCCATACTGGTGTGAAAACAGCGGGTGGAATTCCAGTTAGACGCTCTGTGATGTTAATTCTGGAACAGGGCTTTCGCACATTGTGAGTACAAGCTGAGGACAATGAGTCAACCGTGACTGAGGCATTTTAGGAAGACAACAGTGGAGGCTGAAAACTACTTCCTCCACCACATGATTAATGTCCTCCAGCAACATCTCCAGCCTAATATGGAAGTGGCGCATCCGCGCTTAAGGTCACTGTGACATACCTTATACTTTTGGGGCAGAGGCTTGTTCTGCAACACCGCAACCGTCACCAAGGCAACTATCGCTATGACGCCAATCACAGTGATGATGATGGTCACAGGAGTGTGCCAGGGGTTCTTCTCTTTCATCTCTGGGAGCGGGGGCGAGGAGGTAGACAGACAGGAAGGAGAAGGGAGAGGGGTTTGCGGGGTATAAAAGAGAGCACATTAGGAAAAGGGACGGGCTGTTGTGACAGTCTGGGTGTCCAGATGTGTGTGATTGTACAAGTCTGGTCAAGCGAATGTTTAATTGTTTTGCTGAGTAGCCCCGGACAACTGTAGTGCTACACCACATTTAAACACTCCCAGCTGCCCAGATTTTAATGAACACTTCCCATCTAGCATAGAATCGAAGCCACACTTTTCTCTGCAATGATACAGTCATCACCAGGGAAGAAAATCAAACAAAGTTGTTGCATCACATTATCTCAATAGTACTCCAATAAACCGACCGAACAAAACCTCAACAATCCTTCAATGGATCCTCGTGCGGCACCACAGGTAAAGCTTGTAACACGCAATAGAAATTGCAGCCTGTTTACAGTGTTCAACATACTTGAGTCTCTTCTAAAATAAATAGCTTTATATCACATCCTAGTTGCTCTTTTTTTTAAAAGCGGATTTCTGACTGGCTAATGAAAATATTCCCCCTTTTCAGTAAACTGCAGCGCAAAACAAATCAAACAAAAATAAAATCATTGATTGGTTGAAAGGATCTTTGGAAAACACTGCAGGTAAAATTTAGGTAGTCATCGGTACGCAATGATGTCAGTATAGATTCTTTACCACTTATATATAAAATGTGTCCAGCAAATCAGGTTTCCAAATAATTCTCAAATATCCATAATGAATATGTGATATATGGTGTTGCCAACACAACGAAAGATCAAATCTGGGTACTAGGTATTGCTGGTACTCATAGCATGAATTCATTCATTGGTGCCAGAGGGATGACACAGGAAATGGAATATACCGCCAGAGGTCTTACAGAGTCTGCTTTAGATAAAAAGTGCTGTATTTGAAAAAAAAAACAGAAAAAAGAAAACAGACAGGTTCGTCCACTGAATGTAGATTACAAGCAAACTCTTCTCTTCTCTTGAAACGAGGGATTCATTCAGAAAAATCTGAATATGACAGGGTCTCTGTCCTTTACTGAACCAGCCTAGTTATATTCTCTGACCTCTGAGGACCTCTACAATAACAGAAATGAGCAACGGGTAGAGTATAGGTCTGGCATGGGAGTACTGTGATGTAGCAGAGAGAGCATTTTCAACCACAAATGGAGGTATTTGCAAAGTCAGTTGCAGATAGTTGAGATGCAGGCGGGGCTTCCTGCTTTCTCAGATGGGCAGAAACCACTTCTGAGTGAAGTGCATCATCAAACATGACTAAAACCTTAGCTGCTTCTGATTGTCTTTTGGATATCTTTATCTGGATCGTAGTCTTTGGCCATGACCACACGGTATGAAGTAATTGAAAAATTATTAAAAATTATTATTAAAAATAATTGAAAGAACAGTCGCAGATTTAACACAACTTTTCACAATTTGATCTACAGTAATCGCCATGAAAGAGACCTAAATCTGATTCTCGGGCTACTTCACAATAATGGCCGTCTTTATTGTGGCATTAATGAAATGTTCAAAGTGCTTTGTGACGAAACGTTGCAGAGGTGTTTGCTCTTTCATATTTGAATACAAAACCATGCATGTTCTTTATTCAAATAGAATCATAACAATGGGCCTAAATTGAACCCTGGGGCCACTAGGGATTTGTTTGTGGAAAAGTGATCCAACAGAATGTGGATACAAAGGGCAGCCTCTCTTGTATTCATTCATTAAACTTGTGCTTTCACGTCAGTGGTGAACTGTGGGATTTACACAAAAAGTATTGCACTTAACTTGAATATATTTAGACTTTCATGATTTATATCGACAACCACAAGGATTTAAACCCGCAGAATAGACTGTGTAAAAGTATTATACGACTGGAGGTAAATCACATCAATAGACACAACAGAACAGCAAGTGCAGTGTGCACAAAGACAACAAACAACAAACAACTGTCATTGAATTTCAAGTAGTGAAAACACACTGTCCCCAGCCATGTTTCCATAGTGATGAGAGAAGGAACAATGGGGTACCTGCCGGTGGGTGACGTTTGCAAGTTGTAAAATGCAAGCCTACGTCACAGCACTGGATGAAAGACTTTGATACTCAAACAGAGAGAGCTCTCCTATGAACAAGTGCAGAGAGAGTAACAGCACGAGCCTGACTTCTGTCTGGATGGCAAGTACACAGAAACATCAATGCGTTTAGCGAGTAAAAGCCGATGACGAATGGAGAGCGGAAGGGAGCACTTACCTCAGTCTTCTACTTCAATGGACTGACAGTGGAGAGAGAGACAGAGTAGAAGAGGGGGAGAGGCAGTGGGAGGGAGAGGAAGAGAGAGAGGAAAGAATGAGGAGGGCAGGATGAACAGAGAGAAGTCAGATCAAGTAGCAGAGAACGATACTATCGTTTTCCATCGTTGGAAGAGGACAGAAAAGCCCGTTCAGTAGTTTGCCGTTGTCCTTAGTAAGCACAGGAGGCTAAGCTAACACCATGGAGACCAGAGAGGAATGTGGTTCCAAATAAGGACTTTCTCTTCCTGGGTGAAATAACAAGGAGTTTCGCGGCTTGGCTCACAACTCTGTGTAGGAGGGGAAGCCGGGACTCCCTTGTTTGGCTTGTTTTTATTCCATCCAGGCTGTGATGTCATCTTTGTGACGGCTCGGAATCCCCTGCCTTTTCAGCGGTGTTTGCCAGAAGACCCCCCCTCCAGAGTGTTGCAGGGCAAAAGCATGATCCGACTGCAGATTTCTTGGACTCATTCACGAGGCAGTTTCCTTTCTTTTCAGCTCTCGTTGCTTGAATAGTGACTATTAAACCGCACATCACTGTACATTAACAGCAAAAGCACAGGCAGCTGCTCTGTCACTGTTTGACCAGGTTAGTCAACAAGCGCTCAAAGTTCACAGGCTGGCATTATTTTAGCAAACATTACTTTGGCAGACACAACAATAACAGCCAGTTGCGTTTCAGGTGTGAAATAGTTATCAGCATAAGATCAACAGAATTTGAAGTCTGATTTTCTCTGCAAAATGTGAAGGAATGCACATGGGATGAGAGTAAATAGTGTCTACGTGTGTGAGCTTGGGTTTCCTCTTAAAGCAGTGAGAACTTTGGCTTGAAAGACGTCCACATATTCACATTGTCATTGGCTAACAGATACCGACTGAAGCTGGTCTCCGCTGAGCTGAAAATGCAGTCAAAACCTCCAGGGGAAGGCAATCAAAATGACACCTTGCATGAAATATAGGGAAGCACTGACTCCACTCTGAATGTCAGGCAATTTTCACGGTTGTATGTCCAGACATGCACGATTTTCTGTCGTCATAGTTCCTTAAGAACATTTTTTAAACCTAAAGAACCTCAACTTTCAATGATGATGTAATAATTCTGTGGCAGGGTGGCAAAAAAGAAAAAGCTGACAATCACAAAGTGTGAATGAAAAGTCAACAGGAATGCAACCAAGTTAGGAAACGCACCCAAGGTATTAAGTCATGAGGCATAAGCAGTTGCTTCGGGGAAAGGTGTATCACTTAGCAGATGTTTCACTGGTAGAAAAAAAACAACTTCAAAGCTTGACAAAGTTGTTGCACTTACCATCCTCCCATTTCTTTGTCAGCCCTTACACCAGGTTTCCCCCCAATCCTCCCATCATAACCCCAGTCAGGTATTTCCTCTTTCTTTCTTTCTAATACAGATGAGGAATCCAAATCATGAAAATCATGACAATATTTAATTGTAGCTATTCTTGACATTTATCCAAAGGTAATCCTCTCGACATGCCTCATCAAGTGTCATCTTGTTTGGCTGAATCTGAAGAAAAAAATCGGGAGTAAATCCCCATGTGCCCATTTACAATCTAATTTGCATGCCAGTTGTTCTTTTACTCTCCTGGATATAATCACGAGCAGACACGAGTAACACTGATTCAAAGGATGAACATCTGCTTTGTGTATGTAAACCAGCCCCATTCCTGATGGAACGCAGCCTGTGTTTAAAGCTGAGAGAATTGGAAGTGAAAAATAATGACATTCAGCTAAACAAACTGGATCAGGACTGTTACAGAGATGGACTTAATATGAGGAATGACAGGCAGGAAAGTAAGTTAATGTTCTACATGACACACACAGGCCGGAACACATTTCAAAAGAAATGGCCAAGAATAGCGTAGAACTTGAGCTCACCAGTCTGCCATTTCTACTAGGATTATAAATCCTGTCCAGTAAGGACGTAGAGTTGCTTCAGGTCAGTCTTTACCCTAAACATGCATCACTGAGTCTTGGCTTCTCATTGACCAGTCACTGGTTTCCATAGGAAGAATCAATATAAATGGAAACAGTTGTGGATTATGTAACATATGGATCACCTTCAGTCTGTAATTTACATATGGCAACGATCACATCATTTTGAGGGTGAACACTGACCTGGGAGCTTCCTGCACTCTGGCCTGTGTGAATCACACTCCAACCAAACAGATCACTGAGCTATTCGTCTGGACTTTATGTGAAAAACCTCTTTCTTCCTGTTCACTTTTTTGAGAAGGACTGAGGTAAACTCGTAAAACTCTGGAATATCGATTATCATGAGTACACAAAGAGTCGATGATCATTATTCCCCTGTTTTAGCAAAGGGGGTTGCAACTATGATTTTACGGTGTGGATGTCCGTGTGATGACAAAAACGCCTCAGCCATCAGAGGATATTATTTATTTCGTTACTACTTCGGAACCGTAGATACTAGCTTAACTCTATAACTTGTTAAACCTTGTTTTAGTACCTAATACCCTCCTTATTTCCATTTGTGGCTATAAAAATGAATGGTTTTCCATTGTTTTATGATTTGTATTCAGAATTTTTTACTAAAATATTTATACAGTGCACCAAATAACAGTTTTGAATAATTGTCATGGTATAATTACACTTGTTGATATTATTACCTGCAAACGGCTTTGTCCTCCTTACTGAAGAACATTTTTTGTAATATATATTTTTGTTTTCTAATCATTCTTTACTGTTTTTTTTTCTTCTTCTCATCTTCCTTTCGGCTTGATGGCCCCACACTATAGGAAAATTAGCTATGATGAAGCCGAATTGTACTTTTCTAAGCTGTTCAGTAGCTTGGCAGGAATACATGTGTCAATGTTTTAGTCACAACCAAAAGTACAAGAAACCTATGAAGTACTTTGACACCAAACGGTTCAGTATCTTAACCAGCTTGAGCCTCACCCATCCTTCCATTAACCTTCTGATTCAGTTTCCTGTCAAGGGCTTTCCCTAAATCTTTCCGGCACAAAGGAGGGACCAGCCTAGTTACATAATGCCAGAACTTACTGACTTGCTACAGGCAACACACACATGTTGGGACAGAAAAACAAGGCTTTACCCGAGGAACAAATGAAGGGCATGACATCACCAAGCTCGACACTGCCCAAACAACACCTCTCTTGAGTAACAATTGAAAAACAATTGAAGCTCCTATTGCAAATAGAGTCCAATTATGGTTACAATACGGCCATCAGTCACTCGGTGAGGAAAATGAAAGAAAACTAAAATGTGATGAAATGAGTCTCCCGCAGACAACAAATATAACCATGGCGCCTGCTCTCTTTCAAACTTGTTTGTTAAGATGATAGTAAATATTTGAAGGATGAAATTAGTCCTTACTTTGTCCCAGGACAAACCATATTGTCAAGACATAGTTTGTTGTAATTGCTTTACGAACAATAAGAGCGTCTCATATTTCAGTGATACAAAAACTTTACTTCAAATGTAGGACTCAATCTTTAATAGACAACAAAGCCTCCCATCACTTGTTCTTTAATCCAAAGAGCCTCCCAGTGTTTGGTATCATAAAGCTCCAACCACCTTATGGACGTACAATAGAGTAGATTGCAAGCTGGGAAACTACAATGCTAAATGGACCCTTGATCCTCTTTATACATTTCCCCAAACATTACTCACTTAGGATTCTAGCATTCCTAAAAAGACATGAAGGAGAACTTTCATGCAGCGCTAGACGTCTTAAAGGACACATCATATTTTATTTATTATATCAATAGCATAAGATCCGCATTTAGAATTTCATCATTTCAGCTTCCTACAGAATAAAATCCCACAAATCTTGAGGGAAATATGCCTACTTACATACTTCCTGGAGCAATTTCAGTTCCCACTCAAATCAAACTTGCGAAGTGCTGTATTGTTGGAATAGAAAAATGACTAGGACAAGAAAAATCTTCACACCCACACTGAACAAAACAGGAAATAACTGACGCACAATCTTCATGTTATTTTTTTCGGAAGGGCGATGCAAAAAAAGACTGCATAGAAAAAGACTTTGATAGAAAATAAAGCCTTGAGGTATTGACCCATGGCAGTCGCTGTCCTCAAAAAGTGCACCCGCTTGGCCATCGACTTTGTTTATATGAACCTTCATTCTAAGAGCGATTTCTTTCAACGTAAACTACATCGGTGAAGTGAAAACTAAACAGTGATGTCGGTCCCCTGAGACTGCAAATATAAACATGGAGTCTGCTCTCTTTCAAACTATCATTTGCTGAGATGGTAGTAAATATTTGAAGGATCAGATGCAATTTTCACAGAAACGTAAATAAACAGCTCTAATAATAATCTATCATTAATGACTGGACGCTTACGCTTCAAAAACTGTTTAGACGTAAAATAACTTCCAGCGCTTGGGAGACACTCTACTGTCAAAACAGAGCCATTCTTCGCTTCATTTGGATGAATCGCAGCATAAAATACTAATCCCTGAATCCTCACTGTCAATCCATCATATTTTTATCGTGTTTTAAAGGCTGTATTATCATGATCACCAGAGGGAAGCAAACTTTGGACGTCACAGAACATTAGCTTTACTAGCTAGTCATCAGATATACTGTAGAATACTTCATTCACGGAACGCTCGTAGGAGTTTCATTGACCTTTAAACGTCTAAGTTGGGTGCAAATGCCCATTTGTTTTCTGACAACCCTCTGTAGTACAGGGCCACTTTTAACTGATTATTGCCACATTGCGCCAGAGAACAACAGTACCTGTTCTGAGGACATTCACAGGTTCAGACAAGAATCACCAATAAGCTAACACAACAACTGTACACACAGTGTGACTTGAATGATTTTAACATACCCATAAATCTGGACTGTCAAGGTAATAATGACTGGTGATGTCATGGAAAAAAAAGTGACAATGCAATTCATGAAGTCAAATAATCTTTTCAAATAAAGATTCCCAAACTACACAGCCTTTGGTTTTTGCTTGTCAGCTTCCTATGAGGAAAAAGTTCTCACTTACTTCCAGTATCAATTTCAATGTCATTTGCTTCCATGGCCAACCGTAAATTGTTGTAATTGCTTTAGGAACAATAAAAGTGTTCTTTTTAAAAAGATATATGTTTCTTCCAACATAGCACTCAATCTTTAATAGACAACAAGGCCTCCGATCACTTGTTCTTTAATCCAAAAAGCCTGTTATTGTTTGTTATCATAAAGCTCAAAACCTTGAATGAACCCTTGATCCTTTTTATACCTTTCCCTAAATATTAGTCATTTAGGATTCTAAGCCATTCCTAAAAAACAAATGAAGGAGTACTTTCATGCAGCGCTAGAGGTCTTAAAAGACACATCTTTTCTTATGTATTTTATCAGTGTCATAAGGTCTGCAGTGTGTTTTCATCATTTCAGCTTCCTACAGAAAAAACCCCCCACAATAATGGAACTATGCGTCCTTAGTTACTTCATGGTGGAATTTCAGTTCGCAATTTCAAACTTGCGTTGTAAAGTGTTGTAAAGTCAAATGGGTGGGAAAAAAATTCACACGCACACTGAACAAAACAGGAAACACTTGACCCACAATCTTCATGTTATTTTCTCATAAGGGCGATGGAAAGAGGACTTTGATTCATTGAACTCTAATAGAAAATAAAACCTCGAGGTATTGTCCCATTGCAGTCGATGTCCTCAAAAAAATACACCCCCTCAGTTTGGCCGACGACATTGTTTAAGTGAACCTTCATTCTAAAAGCGATTTCTTTCACCGTAAACTACATCTGTTGTCAAAACCCATCTGTTGACTAAAATGCTACCACTGTAGACATGACCACATACTGAGACCCTCTGCCCACTCATTGATGTAGTACAGCTCTGCAATCGTCTGTAGTTTGTCCCTTCACATAACTGTACAAACAACTGTACACCTCCATAGTTCTATTGTCCAAAAAGCAGCACCCATTTCTCATATCATCATTTACAAACTCTGAACAGGTGTTTTGACAATGTTTGAATTTTACCATAGCACACCAACAAAATGAAAGGGCTTTAGTACTGATGTCTAAATAAAACCTCCCGAACGGCTGGACCTGCTTCACTCAAAGGTGTCTTCATGCTTCCCAGTGGCTGATGAAAATACAAATGTCTGTTCATGTTAGGCCTCTCTATAACTGGCTAGATGACATCGGAAGGATTTTGCAATAAGGTAATGATGATCAGAAAGGCCGATATTGCTACACTTCTTTGTTCTGCATTTCCTGTCAGGTCTGACATTCTCATAGAACTGAAGTCACGTCTTCAGCTGCCGTCACAGTTCAAAATGTTTATTGTAAAAAAGTCCTGCTTACCGATCATGTTTGACCTTTGATAAAACTATTTTTAAAAATGATGTTTTCCATCCAAACGTTATCTCTTTGATAGAGGAACCATCCAGGCTTCTTAATCTGCAAGGTTGACCTTGTGAAAGACACGTTCAGGAACTGAGACAGAATGGAAATGATAAAGAAGTAGCATGTTGAATCAGCAGTTTTTAGATGAGTCAGCAGAGGAGAATAAGTCAGCGGCGTGATGATAATGGTTTGTCGGACCACAAGCTCTACTGCTGACAAGTGCAGTGATGTCAACCTTTCTGATTTAAACCAGTATCATCTCTCTGAGACAAACAGGAAAAAGGTCCATCAGAGGAACTTCAATCAACCCAAAGTTAAAATAGCAGAAGAGGAAGCACAAGTCCCGGCCGGGTGTTCTCGACTTCATGGTCTGGTTTCAAAAAGGAAGTCAACTGTCGTGCACATGTGAATAAAATGTGGGAAATAAAGTTAATGACAAAAAAAAGGAATTGTCGACTTCATCAGTTATGGCCAGATATCCAGCCAGAGAACACAGTTATCACCCGAAGGCCTGCTTTATCTTCTGCTTGTAAATCCTAAAAAGCATTGCTGTGGTTCTTGCTTAAGCCCCAGTGAAACTTGTCAAAGAGGGAACCTCTGGCTGCATCATGTGATGCACTTGAAAGAGACATTCTTGCCCTTTGCTCTCCCTCAGCAGGCTAACAGAGAATGTGGTCTTCATTAACTGGTCCTAAAGTGAGGACATCAGTGACCTGATGTAGGGTGACCCTATAAAAATTTAAGTGGTTTCTACGTTGCGGAACCAGACTCGCTGTCTGTGGGTAAAATGTCTGCTCCTCACTGAAGTGCTTATCCAAGCCTGTCTGGTTTCACTCTAATCTATAGCTACTGGCTGCCACTGATATCTATAACAATCATTCCACACATAGTCACCAGTGTTGCCTGGGGCCATCCAAGCTGTTGACTGGTTATGATTCATCAATGAGTGTTGTGTTGTGTTTTTGATCTGTCAATCTGGAACCACAATGAACAAGAAAAACCAAATAAATACCACTAATAAATCTTAAATTAGAATCCCTTAAAGTCTAGCTGCCACCTTTACCTTCAAGTACTTCTCACAACAACACACAACAAATCAGAAGAATACTGTTGTTCACCTCCATATACAGTATACATCAATAACAAACTACAGAATTCATTGGGGTCATTAATGTGAAGTGCTTGAAGAGTGCATGTAAGATGTAAGAGAACATGTAAGATGAGGAAATCGGGTGCCCTAAGTCGCATGACCAGATACAGATAATTTTGTGTAATGCCAATGTCCACAGCAGCACTTCTTGGAACAATGGTTGACACTAAACTTTGGCCAGCACTGTCCACTCCATTAATCAGATAGGAATGACATGCCGTGCACTTTGCCTGACATACAGCAACAACCACATGTTAGCTCAAGTGCAAACATACTCACACACAACTCTCTCGCACACCTGTCCGCTACCAAAATCAGAGTCACATCTCGTACCTCCACTGTGGGTCAGGTGTTTCCTGTTTGGATCAGCGCGTGTGTGTGTGTGTGTGTGTGTGTGTGTGTGTGTGTGTGTGTGTGTGTGTGTGTCAGTGATAGCAGCACACTCACCTCTTTGTGCCGACATGGGTTCTCTCTCAGCAGCAAACACAATGGTCTCTTTTCTTTCCCTCTCTCTCTCTCTCTCTCTTGCTCCCTCTCTGTTGAAGCTGCTTGCGCCGTCTGTTTCTCACCACCTCCTGCCTCCTGTCACTTGCTTTATCAGGAGTAGCACAGTTTCCCTCCTACCCTTCCATCCCCTCCCACACCCCTTCTCGCCCCCCTCCCCATTTGCTTCCTGCTCCTACATCTTTATCAATCTGTCGTACAGTCATATATATTTTTTCCCCATTTTCAATCTGCTTAATCGGAATCACTCCACCCTTTTTATTTTCTTTCCCTTTTTTCTATGCCATTGTGTTGTATTTAAAAAAAGTGGGTCAGAGATGAAAGAGGTGTTAGATGTGGATGGGAGCTGGAGCCAGAGCTCGAGGGATGTTTGGAGAAAAAAAAAAAAAAAGCAGCGTGAACTCTCCCCTCTGTCTAAAGCGCTTCATATCACGTAAACTCATTTTATTGATGTCATATGAAACTCAGCCTGAAGTCTTCAACCTTAGTGCCCTTAAAGTTGCTCAACACAACGAAAAGCAGAACTGAGTGAAGCTGTCACTCAGTAGAAGGTTTGTAATGTCAAGGCCTCTTTTTTTAAATCCTACATGTCAGACAATATTTTAGTTTATTTGTTATCGTCATTTCTCATACCATCCACTATTTCTCCACTGCTCGCTCCCAAATTTGGGCTCCAACTTGACTCCAACCTTCTTCTATCATCTAGAATTGATGAACATACAGCCATTATCAGCCCTGCTGGCAGTATATATATGAGTCAATATGAGGTTTGCCACAGATGAATAGCTGAATTCTAATTACCCCGACCTCTACAAATAGAAGACCCCAGAAGAGTGACCAACAACATCGTATCAGGTGGTGGTCACAGTATGATTCTTGATATTTATGTCTGTGTTAAGCAAAAACAAAACAAAACTCAACTCAAAAAAACAACTCGAGAATTCAGAAAGTCATTTCTGCTCTGCCAGCCTTAGGAATTTAGCTTTGGAGCATCACATAGCACACAGGCAGGCAACTCCATCTTGTTTATAGTAGTTCACCTTTGTGCGGTTTTCAACTGTAGGAGGAAATCTGAGTGCCCAACAGAAACCCACACAAGAATGGACAGAGAATGTGTAAACAAAATCAATGCTATTTCCCTGTCCTCTAATTTCAAAGTTCACAGATATACTCAACAGTTTGTCCCCATCAAACTGATGTTAAACTTGTCCATATATACTCACTAATGCACTCACATTAACAGTGTAAAGAACGGGTTGTGTGTGCTGACAATTGTGCGCTTTTGTGAGCAGAAGCTGATTTATGTCGCTTAAAACAATGGTGTTACTGTCTTCACAGCAGGTTACTGAAAAACCAACAACATACAACAGTGCCCCAACTGTGTAATGAGTGGGAAAAGCCTGCCACCAGTTTCAGAGATCAATACGTAGCATTCAAAGTCACATTCCCTCCTAGATTAAAAAAAACCATGGGTTAATTGGTGAAATGATAGTTTTGCTTGCAGTGTCTCAGGTGAGGTAGAGATCATTAATGTGGCTTTTATGATGTCGCCTTCAGCAACCGAGTTTTATCAACCTAATAATAATAAGTCAGGACGAGGATTGAGCTACCACAAACCTAGTTTGTTGCAAGTGTTTACAGTCTTCCCCTTTAAAATGCTTGGGAGTCCACAGAACATGTGAACCAAACATTTCAGAGGGGCTGATACTCAAACCCTTGTCACTTCATGAGTACAAGCTAATGGTGTGGGTGAGTATCTAAGGAGCAGCAGATTCCGTAGTAAACAGCACTAAGTGACAAGCTAACAAGGTTGCTACTGGGAAGGAAGTGGTATTGCGAATGGAGTCGAACCGTTATATTGATGTTGAAGGGTCTGAGTTGGGTAATTGTTGGGAAATTGTTGACAAGAAACCACAAACATCCTTCCAAAGTGTTTTCTTTCGGCACAGGGCCAAAGTATACAGTGTGCCAATGACTTCCTGGCCACTGTAAACACCCAAATCCTGTCTCTTGAGCCGACTCTGGCGTAAGAAGTGGTGAATTTCAAATCTGATACAGCAATAACATGACACGCTCAGAGGAAGTTGCCGCTGTTGCACTGTGATAGAACGGTATCGGAGTCAAATCTGGCTCTCAAAGCAACATGTTCTTTGGTGTGTAAATTCTTATTTTCGAATAAAAAAATAACCGAGACAGTTTTACATTCAGACATGACCCTAGTCTGACCAAACAATATCTATGTCTGGCAAAAATGATTGTAAGCTGTGTAAATATGAAGTCCGTCGGCAATGAACGTCACAGGTTTAACACTAAGACCATTCCAGGTTTACAAAAAATCCTTATGGAAAATAGTGCCGTGTACATTTTCAGTCAGTGTTGCTATTAAATTAAGCTTCTTAATCCTGTTTGTGATAAGAGTTAAAGCACACTGTAACTATCTTCCAGCAGAAGAACCACTCCCTTTAAAACAAAGCAGCAGGATTTAATATGCGAAGACACTCAAAGCCGGCCTGCTGCTTGGTGCCGCATGTGCAAAGGCTTAATGATGTTTGGCGAGGCTTTTTATTGTGAATTAAACCAGCAATTAAACTCGGAAGGTGTTTGCACGGATATTTTCTCTCCTGGACTCAACCCTTCTGATCAAACACATGTCAGCATTGGGAGACTATGATGACATCTTTGTTGAACTCTTTATTAACAAACCAGACAATCCATAAATCAAAGTGCAACCCCCCCCCACGCTGTCCAGCGGCTTTTAGAGGGGCTGGTAGTTTAATGAAATGGCGTCACCCTCACAATATTTCAAGCCCGAGGAGTGCTGACGTTCAATAAAACTGCCGCTCGCCCAACATGTTCATTCCACTGGCAGATGTCAACAAGTTGCATCGTCAGGTCTTATTTCATTACCTTTTTTTAATGTACATAGCGGAGCATCAATAACTCTTGTTCCAACTGTTGGACTTTTGTGGAGTAAATTCTGAAGCGCTCTATAGATTTATTTCACTGTTTCTTTAACAGCCGAGGATTCATGTTTGATGGGATGGCCGCAGATTTTCTATCGGAAAGGTGGATTCAGCAACTTAATCTCCAGGAAATGATAAGCACACGAGAGGGCCGTCTATAAACCCAATGCAATTATCTGCAGCGGTTTAAAAGGTTTGGTGTTGCGAAAGACATATTGATTTAGAATTTACAGCAGCCTGTCCATCACTGGGCTCCATGTCTCGTTCACTGCAAATGATACCGTTCATCTAAAGTCGAAATTCTCACCTCTCAAGGAACTTGGATCGCTTCTAAGACTATAGCTATTTTCAGTTTCTTACCATATGTTTGACTCTATTTAAGTGATTAATATGACAGACCCTAAATACAGTAGATAGAAAGGTGCTGTTAGACATTTGATATCTTTAAGTGAGGCATTGGTGAGAAGAAATGGCATTTTTATTTTCAAAAAAATACAATTCATTGATCACTAGTGTGCGGCGGTGCCCATGTCCTCTAGATCAAACCAAAAACATCGTCAAATGATCAACATGATGCATATCCCTATTGTTGTCTGGACATGTTTATAGCCTCTGGGTGCACAAGTTGCATCTGCTTCTGCGAAAAGCCTCTTTTAAAATTATTTTACTCATCTGAAGTGTTACTTAAACACGAGATTCCCATCAACTTAACCTCATATATCTTTCCCAGCATGCAGGCCCATATACTAAGACTGCTGACAGACAAACAAACAACAAAGAAATTGCAATGGAAATATCTGCACTCAAGCCGAGGTATAATACTCCCTCGAACAACTTGCGGCAGCTCGAAACAATAACAGGGTTTCTTCGACTGCAAGATATCTGAAGCATCTCGTGCCCTCATTCTGTCGCAGCAAAAGCAAGAACAGCAGCTCTCTTTCACCGCACAACTTTCAGTATCCCTAAAAAGAATAAATGGAGCTGCATGCCTAAAAATAAGTGCCAGGCAAAGAGCATCATTGGGAAGGAATAAAAAAAAAATCCAGGGTAAATTTGGACCTGTCAGGAGTGTACTCACCTCCAACGACTGAGTCTGTCAAACTGAAAAGTTAATCTATCCAACATCTTTTGTTTATCAAGGTTGAGTCAGGCGGTAAACCCGATCTGAAGCAGTGTGGACCTTAAGCTCTCTCTGCCTATCTTGGACAATAGCAAGGTCACCTCTCCAGGCATCCATTAGAATTTCCAGGAACACCTCACTCTGAAGATGGTCAGACGGTAAACAAACTAGAGGCCTGAGTTACCACAGCTCGACTGCAACGTGGAGGAGCACCAGCTCTACTCTCTACTCTCCTGAAGAGATCCTCACACTATCGCTAAAGGAGCGGCTCGATATCTTTTGCAGAAAACTAGTTTCTTCTTTCTGCTTGGCATCATGCTAACCTTGAACAAAATCCTCCTTCCACTGGTGTCCATTCCACCCTGTCTCAGTGGGGAGCACCATAGTTTTGTTTCACATACTTTGGTTAAAGTTATAGCTGGAGGTCTTTTTACCATATGGTGGATGTTAATGTCACATGCTTCCTCAATATGTCCACCAGGGGGTGCAGCCCAGAGTCAAAAGTTTATGACAACAACAAACTACGAAACCAGCATGGCGACTGTGGAAGAAGTATTCATGTACCTCTTGCACTAAAGATGGAAACAGAGTAGTGTTGTAGGAGGCGGCACTCAGTGAGGCTGTTAAATGTATTGTGCTGGAGGATGGACAATTTCCACCATTGTTATGTCTTCTTTGTGTCTCTTTGGAGCTACGTATTGGGTAGGAACAGCAAGACATCCCCCACGGTTTCCACTACTGCTCTGTTTTGGTCTGTATATGTAGGCTTTGTGGAAACTTGCAGAAAGCTCCGTCAGTAAAGTTGATCATAAATGGGCTTTTATCCCCCCGGGATTGATCCATCTAGCTGACCGATTCTGGCAATGGGTCTGAATAAAGACCAAATGGTGTTAACAGATTTGGTCCCAGATATGTAGAGTGCGTCAAACAGAATAAGAAAAAAAATCTTGACATCTATACTGTAGTTTAGAGGACGGGTAGCGTCACATCTGGGTGGACTCCAGCCTTGTCTGTATGGCATCTAATGCAAACATACGTTGAGGTCCATTGGTGACTCCTGACTAGATTTATCAGGAAGTCTGAATGCCAGACGCTGTCCATCTCTTTGTGCTCTAATTGGCCACCTGCCCAAGGAATCTCTAGTTTATGTGGAGTGATGGACTCCGGCTGCATTGAGATCTTGCACAGCAGTAACACTGAACTAATCTCTGGGATTAACCATGGTGACTCCCAAATTGACCTCTAACACTTGATAACAGCCAGGAAGCTGCCTGTTGAAGCTGTTTTAACACTAACTATGGAGGTTACCAGGGTCAAAATTGAAAGGCTACATTTATCCAAAAACGGTAAAAGTGCTTGTCTCCCTGCAGCCAAAGCTAATAATAGAAATTCTTTAAAATAGCTTTTCCATTCACGCTGTGGACTGAAGTGTCATGAATGACTATGTGAAATTATCCGAATGAAACAAGAGAAGAGTTGGATAACAAGCGTAATTCATTTTTGGAGGCTCGTGTCACATTAGCCCTCCAGTAAAAGCTGCTTTATCAAATTATAGTATCAGGGCTTAGAGTGTCTGTCGAGGATGCTTTCACTGAAGCATGGCTGCCGAGTGGTGAACGAGAGGCGAGACGGCCAGAGAGTGAGAGAACAATTTGAACAAGCGACTGAAGAGACTGCGGGTTCAGTAGAGCAGCAGATAACGCTCACGACCGGGTTTATTCTGGGGACGTTAATGCAATTCTGGCAGCGCTCCTCTCTTTTTGTTAGTGAAAGCTAAGATGATGGCGAGACATTCGAAATGTTGAACGAACACTGGAGTGTCTTATTTGCGGATTTGGTTTGTGGTCCATCAAACTTTAACTTGCGATGAGATGTGTCAATTGTGATATCTATTAACAGCAGAACACAAGCGAAGTAATGTTCCATTGAATCAGATGAGTCAATACAACAAGTTGGACTGACGGACCAATGCCGCTGCTGAGTTATGAACAGGGGCATCTGCCGCTCGCACATACATGGCAATGGTCATTTACTAGGGTGTGAAAAATGCAGCTGTTCCAACCAGAATGTCCATGCACTTCTCTAAAGTCATCGTCTTCAGAGAGACCAAATCAGTGTAAGAGGAAGGTGATACAAAGTCAATACAACTCAATACATCTTTTTAAAATTGTTTGGATTCTGTATCCTCAGAAATGATAAATAACCAACTTCAAAGAATGTTTGGGAGCCTTGATTATATTGCCGTAAATTTGTATCTCTGTCTCTGACGAATTGTTGAGAGACAAATGAGTTTAATTTCCAGAGACGGTTTAAATATCTATATGTACATGTGTGGACTTGCAGCGTGCAACCACTAGCTCTTTAAGATAAACCATTATTGACTGTCTTGTTTCAAAGCAGCGTAAGTGTAAGCAGCATGAATGAGTGTTGTGAACCGTTCAATATTTAGTTACTGGAAGAGCTTACCCTGATCAGACGGATGAGCAAGAGGAGAGCTTTCATTGTTCACTGCTGCCATTCTACGAGGTCTGTCATCTGACGGTGAAGGCTCTACAATTATTTGTGCTTGTTCAGGGATCACATCAAGTGAATCATGCCATTAATGATTGACAGGGCATGGATTGCATTTCATTGGTGGAACATTGAAGACTGGATTTCCTTCACACTCTGCTGGGTTGTAAAACTAAAACTAAAGTTGTTTATGACTGACTGACAAGAGATCTTTGGGTTTACTAGTGAATGGATCCTGTGACCACCTCAACGACAGTACAAGACACTTTGAAAATATAGTGTGTGTCAGTCTTTGACTTGCAGTGGGGTGTGAAAGGAAAAACAGTAGGGAGTGGAGAAACTGACTTCATAGTTAGGGTCAAAGATTATGGTTGCAGAGGGCAAAGGTGATACTGGATTCATGCTTCGTAAGAGACACGGCCGTACTGTCTTGGGAAAAGAGGGTACACCCCCATTTAGTTTCACTGACTTTTTTAAACACAACAGCTGCAGTCGTGTATTTGTGCTAATGATGGGAGACCTCCTACTGCAGTGGAAGAGTCCCATGCTCTCCCAGTCATCTCCAGGGACAGAAGCCTTCCCTATACACTCTTTCTATCCTGGAAAACATGACAGTTTTTAATGATATGAAAGACATACATTTGGGACTCGATTGAAAGAAAACAATCAGTTACAGGATAATAAGTGACACCAAATTTAAGATAACTTTGTACACATGGGGGGTTCTGTCCTGAAGTTTCATTTACCGAAAGTTTACCGTCCATCTGACTGAAATTGGTCATTGTGTCAATTACTGTTATACTTTTCTTTGTAAATAATTAAAAAGCAATATTTCAATCTCAGCCCCAAAACAAATGCAATAACCATTTGTATTATCTTAAGTCAACTGGCTCATTGCAGGTGTTTCCATCAAGAGATCCCTGGCTCTTTCACTGTGGGGTTTTTACCTGTGCTTGGCACTCCTGTTTCCTCCCACAGCCCAAAACATACAGTGGCGAACTGGTGACTCCAAGTGTCCGCGGGCGTGAGTCTGTGCGAGTGGTGGACTGGTGATCCGTCCAGGGTGTCCACTGCTTCTCACCCTACGTAGCTGGGATGGACTCAAGATAATCTCATCTGGTAACTACCTCAAGAGGTCAGTCTGTGAATCATCTTAGTCTTCTGAGCACATGAAATCATCTTAAGCAACTAACTTCCTGTTTTGTTTTGTCATTTCCTTGTTCTGGTTCCTGTCTGTGTTTAACTCAGTAAAATTGATCAACCACGTTCTGAATGTTTAAACATGTACCGCGAGAGATAGGAACTATAACCATTGAATGTTTATCCATTCACGGCCGTCACAGTTCGTCCAAGTCTGATATGTCTGATAAACACTACAAATGTAAACCTACTTCTTATCTAAGTTATTTGGTTTATACACAAACTTTCTCATGAGAACCCCAGCCTCCAGGTGTGCCAGGTCAGCGCCACACAATCAGACGCTTATCAACACAACTAGAGCGGTTAACCTGACAAGAGAACAGAACATACGTATCACTGTCAAGGAAGTTACGCCGAAGACATGCGTCTGTCTTTCAAGGTTGGGTGGCACTTTTATATTGAGACTTTGTGTTGTCACAGAAAAGGTGGCCCTAATGCTAATATCAAATCATTCACACTGCCGTTTTTACTGTGTCTAATGGTCACAGTAAAAACAAAACATGGTCAAGATGTTAAAGAAATTGTTGCTGTAAACATTAAATAAAGATATAGATAAGACATTTGACAATGACCACTTCAGCATCTAAACAACGCATAACAAGATGACGTATTTTGACAGTTGTGACCTTTTTATCGAAATAAATTAACACTTGTCACATTGTTTAAACATATAAATCTCCAGCTTGTAAAGAAGGTTTGTGTCTGTGCCTGTGGAAGACAGCAGGTACACAAGTGATGACAAAAAAGGTAGTACAAGTTTAGTGATGAACACTTCGGGTTAAAGCTAGGGCATCACTTCACAGCGGTTAAGAATTAATAACAGGTCTCCTCATGCATCACATATGACTGGGGTCGGAGTACAGCCCCCCCTCCATAATAAATAACACCAATGTTCCAGTTTATGGCAGAACCCAGAAGAGGGGCAGCCTTGTGAGAGGGGACTGGGGCCGCTCAAAATAAGACATAGGTTTAATGCATAATTCATATGACTCCTTTACGCACAATGATACAGTGTTATCATGACAATACACCCATGAAGAAGTGGAAATTTCAACAAAGACTTTGTTCATGATGAGGAACCAAGATGTGATACTTCCTCATCAGAGAGTGACACGTTCTCTGCCAATGCAGTAAGAATACAGTCTCAATTCTCCTCAGTTTTCCTACAGCAATCGTTGCTTGATTCATAGTCAGACATGGACAGTGTTTTACGATTTTCTTTGCATGAAGGAGTTCAAATATTTCCATATTCCACATTTACATGATAAGAATGTACATACATTGTCATGGCGAAGGGTCGCCACTTCACAGTGGGAGGTGAGAGGTCGTCCGTCTCTGTGTTCCGCTGCAGACTGTAGTGTGTACGGCGGGCTGCAAGCTTAACATTAAAAGCAGTCCAAACTAAGTAGATTGATGTGTTACAGCAATATGAAGGTGGTTGTTGAGAGATTTGAGATTTATTAAAATGTTTTTTTTTAAATCTCAAATACCAAAGGTTTAGCGCGTTGCAAACTTAGCAATGGTATTAAAACTCAGCGTTTCCAGATTCACTGTGTTTGTACACTTTGGGTCAGAATTTAGATACTGGATATTTCCTTGTTTAAACAATATTAGTAGTGATTTTAAATCAAAGAAGAACTGTTTTCCCTTAACCTCCTCTCATCTGGGTGAGTATGGACCACCTTCACCTCACCACCTCAGTCACAAAACGGCAGCAAAGCAAACTGAAGGGGAAAAAATGAGGAAAACATTTGATTCTAATATAAATTCTGCGAGTAGTACGAGTGGTGACAGTACTGTTGGCCTGACACCGACGTAGGTTAAGCTTTTCTTTTAAAAGAAAACCAGCTCAAATTTAGAACAAATAGTTCGCTATCTATTTATTTTGTACTTTATTTCAAATTGTATTTTACAAAGACTTTAACATCCAACTTGCAACTCTCTTGCAGACTACAACGCTGGGTAACTTCCCAGAAAACAACATGTATATGACGATGGCTTGTTCATGAACTGCACTAGTGAGTGAGCTCCTCTTCAGTAACAAAACACTGCCCCCTAGCTGATGTAGCAGCAGTATTCAAATGATCCCATTAGCATTGGCTTAATTAAAAAAAAAATGTTGGAACAAAACATGGATTCACAGGAAAACGCTCTACATATTTGCTGAGTTCATTGATAAAAACAAACAAGACAGATTATATTAACTATAATCTAACTAAAATCAATTATATTAACAAAATAATTTTTATTAACCAACTATTTTTCTATTAAATTGAAGATGTTACGTTATTAATTCAATCGATTAAACCGGCTGAGTCTAGTGGCGGTGTGAGGTCCAAACAAGTGGATGATAAAACCTTTATTTCGTTTCTTTAAAAGCACTCCAAAAGGGCGAACGTTATTTTCAAGCTGATTCTTCATGCCACCTGTAAGCTTTGAATTTTACACTGACATCTGATCGATATGCAGTTGTGTTTTGGAGCTGCAGAGAAATGAACCAGGATTTTTTTTTTCAGTCGAATTTAATAAGTTGCATTTCAAAGACACTGAGAATCCAAAAAAAGGACGGACCACCCAGATAGAGAGAGGGAGTGACATGACAAGGAGTCAAAACAGAAACCCCCGCCCACCTCCCCCTTCGCTTCTCAGAAGACTTTTCAAAGGACAGTATGAAGAGTGAAGCTTCTATCCTCGTGTTCTTCTCTCTTACAAATACAAAACACCTTGTGAGACCAGCGTCACGCAGCATCAACCAAATCTCATTGAGGATTACAGCTTTGCTTAGTCAGCTAATATTCTATTAGAAACCGAACAAGCTTTTTATGGACGATAAGACAATCTGGCTGCATGTTTTGGCTTTTATTGTCGTTCGTTTCTTTCTTTCAGCTGAAGGACTGTACATTTCTTTGTGTCACTGTACTGCATTCGTATGAGCTTGAGTTTAGGCTTCAGCTGTTATGTTGCTTGAATAGACTGTACAAGGCAGCGGACCCTCGGCTTTTGTGCTTCTACATGATTATTTTGGTGTCGACACATTTCAAAGGCAGAGCTCACCACCACTAACTGATGCAGCAAGACTCTCACAAGGCCTGACTTACTAAAATCACAGCTGCACTTGGTTTGGCATTTGAGGCGACAGTTAATGCAAATGATCTTTGAAGTGGAATGCTCCTCAAATGTCAATTGTTTTGTTTATTTTTCAACTGAAATGCCACCAGTTGTAACCTCGCACACCCGGTTTTGTGTACTGCAGCCACCATAGTTATCACAACTATATCATGCACCAAGACATAAGTAAAGTCAGTTATGAGGCTTGCCTTCTGGCAACTACACTGCGAACGGAACACACTATTGATCCAGCTAAAGGTCAACCTTTACAAGTCAGACTTACCACTCTGAACACCCACACTGCTAGAACGGGTGCAGATTAAGAGTTTTTTGTGCGAGAGTTGACGTGTGTGGACGAGCAACAGGTTGTACTGCATATTGGACTCGACCTCAAGCTGAGACCTAAAAATATATTTGGCAAATAAGCATAGCATTTTAGTAAATCAGGCCTCACTTCATCATCTCTCTGGCATTACATCACATATGTTATGGCTGTGCATCACTCTGACGATCACATTCTGACACCATTAAACCCAAGTTAGCAGTCATGAGTGACATAAAAATGTAAGGTTATGAAACAAAAAAAACATGATGTAATCTCATGGATTCATAAATACATTTACAATAGAGCAGATTTCGCTGTCACTCTAAAACCACAACTAAACAGTATGATACAACAGAAGCGACGCTTAAAACTACACTTGATGGCAAAATACTTATAATACATGATGGAAATGTACAATATTCATCTTCTTCCATTTACAATTTAAAAGTCAGTATTTTACAGTGGGGATGGAGTTAATGGTTGGACAAGTGCATAGCAAAATAGATCATTTGACCAAGTACAAGAGAAAACAGACACAACAACTTTTAGAAAACAATGTTAAAAACCAGGTTTTAAGGCAAATCTCATCATTTAAAATTGGCATAGTCTGAGAAGATATCCACAAAGTCTTGTACCACCCGATAGCAGAAGTCGTATTGCTCCTGTGGAGAGGAAGAAGACAAGACGATTTAACGGTAGATCGTATGCTCAATTTAAACATTAAGATTCATGAAAGGAAAAAAATATAGCATATAACACGCTGCTTTCATAAATGACTATAACACATGAATATAACTTGTACTAACACAGAGTACTGTACGTCTATCTTTATCAAAAATGCGAAATGGAAAACAGTTAAAATATCCTATTCATTGTCTAATCTGGAAAGGAAATATTGTTTTGTGAAGGGAAAATACTTTGACTTTTTCAGATTTTCTTCATCTTCATTGTTTTCAAAATTACAACCACCATTTTGTTGATAATGTAATGTGAAATTATTGATTTAGAACTCAGTAGTTTATTGGAGAAAACACTAAGATAATGATTAGAATGTGCCATATTTAGACATTAAAAAACTATTTTTAATTTCTTCTAACAATCAAGATGCGGCTTCGTGCATAAATCTGACCCTGGAGTAAAGAGGCAGAATAAGAAAACTTACATTATCATTATAGAAACCATCGAAAATATATACATGATTTCTGAGTCAAATTAGAACGACAGTTATTGGATAAAACAAAACAAGTGTTGGTCTTCTCTCCCACTCACCACAGTCTGGACCATGTGAGGCCTCTGCATTCGTAAACTCTTCACAGTTTGGAACACGTCCAGCAGACCCTCTGCCTTGACTCGCTCCAGGATGTTGCTCAGTGAGATGAACGTACCTGTTCGCCCGGCACCAGCGCTGCACGTACACAAGCACACAAGACATCAGGTAAGACATCCTGTGTTGGGCAACCTCTTATTTCTTATGCTGCTGTTTTTTTCCGTCCAAGTATGTACTAGGCTTCTTTCTTTTTCTATTTTCAGCATTTCTGACAGGGGTAGCCACAGAATGTCAGCATCCCCCACCTTGTGCATCCTCCCTAGTCACCCCTCTTCATCGCCTCACTTATCACATCCAGAAGCCTCAACAGTTGTCTTCCTCTTCTTCTTTTGCCAAGTACCTCCATGTCAAAAAATCCTCGTCCAACACATCTCTCCTCTCCATATATACATGCACCACACGGAATTCATTTGATTCCATGGGCACTCAATAATACCTGCAGTGCACAACGATGGGATGATTCCCCGACTGCTGCTGCTGTCTTTGAACTGACGCGATGATGTCAATCATTCCTTTCCCTTCCGCCGGAATTCCTATCTCCGGCCAGCCGTGGAAGTGGAAGTGTCTGATCGCCCTCGTCTGCTTCTCCTTCGAGACAAATCATAGAGCATAACACCTCAAATATGATTAAGCCATGGCTTAAGAAAGCGTAATGGATGTGAAGTGAATAAGCTGCAGACGTGGAAGTGCTTCTCCAGGCACAGGACGGAAGGAAGCACTGCAACCTCTGAGTTTAATACTTGTCAAACTACATTAGAAGATAGTTCCCAATACATTTTCTCCTCCCCTCACATTTATGATTTATGATTGATTTTCATTATGGTTTTGAGAGGTTGGTTATCAGATTCACAGAGTTCCTGCACAGGTTTAACAGTTGAAAAAGAACAGTGTTATTGCTAGGGATGGGTACGTTTGAATATACCAGGGAAAACTTTCTCCTGACTCACAGGTACGGCACATACCGAGAACACAACAACAACCTACACAATAGTGTGTTGAGGTCTGACTCGGAAAATCACCTCACAGTAAGATGCATTCAAGTACTGAAACGTCAAAAAAATTGACTTTACGTGAATCCATACTCCGTAGTACAGAGGGAATTCGGCTGGTAGCAATAAATATACCAAATCCTGTACCCATCCCTAGTTATTGCGTGATTCAAGGTGAAATACAGAGTGAAAACATTACAGTAAAACACAAATAGCATTACAATTGCATACTTTTTTTTTTTTTTAAATGCAGATGGCCCCTTTTAATTCACCCTTACCGGTATGTAGGTGAGTACCAAATCTCGTAAACTGAAAGTGTCACACAACGTGTCTCCTTTCAACTCCACTTTGTAATCTCCGTAGGTGGCTGATTCTTCAGCCGGCCAGTACTGACAGCACTTGTCCTGCAAAAGAATTGTTCTCAGTGAAAAAAGCCCAAAACATTTTCAGACTGAAAGAATAAGAAGCATGAAAGAACTGAGAAGAGGAGTGTTATTTATGAATTCTAGCTCACTTGCTCTCTCTCCTGGAGCTCAGTGAGCATGACAATGGAGTGGCATTTCCACTCCCACACCATTCTCCAGAAATCCTGCACTGTGTGAGAAAGGGGACCCTGGGTGGCGATGAAGTAGTCTTTCTGTCTGTAGCCCTGATTTAAACAACAACGACAAAGATAAGACTTCCTCTATGCCTCAGAATGTTTGACATTACAGACAGAAAATGATCGACGTACGTCTATAAATGATGCGTTGATGTAATCTGTGAACTCCTGACCTCTTCTCATGGAGAGAATGACTCTGTTGAAGTCATCTGAAAAAGAACATGGACTTAATAATACTCCTCACTGAACCAAAAACAAATAAGAAAATCACACTTCAGCTTTTGTATGAGAATATATTTCCCCGACACCAACACATTAAATCAATTTTCTTACCTCCATCTAAAAATCTAGTGACAAAACAAGTTGTCTTTTAAATAGTTTTGTGAAGTATATTGATCATACCAGTCAACTTGAATTTGTAACTTACATGGAATGATTTGCAGAACTCTGTTCTTCTTCATATTTGCAGGCAGGTTCCCAGTTCTCATGTTCTCCTTCATAATTCTCATGTTTGTGAGTTTCTGTGAACAAAGCAAACATAAAGATGTCAGACATTCACAAAGCTAAAACATTTGTACGTGCTACAAGATGGGTCACACTTACAGTTGCGACTACACGTACGACTGACTTGTATTGTACAACTTACTTTTCATATGTAGTAACAACAGTATGGCAGATTAATTAAAAAAAAAAAACAGGAGTGAATCATTGCTATTATAGAACAAATAAGAAAAGCACCATAGATTCAGGAACAATTTCACAAAGTTGTGGTCGTATGCCAAATGGTGGATGGAATAAAATGGTGACAGCTATTCTAAAAAGTTCTTTCAGTAGAAGCTCTTTTGTTCATTTGCAGTTAATTCTTACATTGAAACTGTAAAATTACAAGTAAAAAATCAAAATAATAAAATAATTTACAGACAATTACGTTTTTGCAGAAGTACATCTGAAAAGGCAAGGTACCGTATTTTCCGGACTATAGAGTGCACCGGAATATTAGCCGCACCCACCAAATCTAAGAAGGAAAATGGATTTTTTTCATACATAAGCCGCACCAGTCTATAAGCCGCGGGTGCACCGTTGCTTTCTGCGCCACAGAAAATGCATGAGAATCACTTCTAGGATCCTCCAGTACTAGTTTTGAAAACGGGGTCCAGTGTTGAGACGGACTCATGAAACAATCTTGCCAATGTCCTGAACTCCAGTCATGAACTCCTCACATCTTATTTACATTTAAAGTGTTCAGAAAGCGCTGTTTTCACCCTCCAGTAGATCGTCTCTGTTAGCAGAGCTGCGGACACGCGGGCGAAAACAGCGCAATTTGAGCGCTTTAAAGGTAAATAAAACGCCCGTGATGTTATGTTATGTCATGTTAGACTCTAAAAACTCGGGATGCTCCGAGAGACAGGGAGAGCACTCAGCTGAAGCAGCTGTCTTCAACTTCTTTCATGAAAGTTCTCACTCTGGACGGTTGCAAACGTTTCAGATTCAGGTGGTGGTCGTTTTATAAGCTGCAGGGTTCAGACCGCGAGAAAAAAGTAGCGGCTTATAGTCTGGAAAATACGGTACTTAAAATACAGAGTTCAAGGTGAGTAGCTACAAGATGAATGAACTCTTGACCAAATCATGACCAAACAAGAAGTAGCTTGTGGTACACCAAGCAGCCATGGCTAACCAGCGTGATCGGCAATGAAATGACTGTTGAACTTCTCACCTTGAATTCCTCCTCAAGCCCGACCCGGTCACCATCCGTGAAGGTGTTGTGCAGTTTGTGCAAGTGTCCTTCCAGAGATGACACATCCAGTTCCGTGTCGCCATAGAGGTAGTATTCCAGGAGAGCCTGGTAGATGAATGAGTACTGCATCTACAGGGAGACATTCAGAAGAGAATAGTAATTCATGTCAAGCTCTACCACACATTTTATGCATATAGTTCATGGAAATGACGTTACAGTCATCTAACCACTCACATCTGTCTGAATGAGCTGCGAGCGCTGTTCTCGAATCTTAGCAACGAAACCAAATACATCTATCTTCTGCTCCGCGTGCATCATGTCAATCATGGCGTCAATGACAATGAAGGTGCCAGTCCTTCCAACACCAGCGCTGCAGAGCCACAAAACAAAAACAGACAGCAACGTTTCAGGAGGCAGTCACGAGATGTGTAGACTTTTTTCAAGAAGTCAAACTGTCAGCAATTCAACATGTGTTCTTAGAAAACAGAAGGAAAAGTAGATATTTTAGTCGCATTTTTTTTTACCTGCAATGGACCAGAATGGGCCCGGAAAGCGGTGGATTGACTGCTTTGACCTTTTTGAGGAACTTGAGCATGCCGATGGGGGAAAAGGGAACTCCGAAATCGGGCCAGCTGGTGAAGTGGAGCTGAGTGATCAGACGGGGCGTTTTTGCTGTGTCGTTGGTTTGCTACAAGACAACACAAAAGGTCTGAACAGCTGGACCCTTCTGCTCTGAATGCAAGTGAATGCAGCTCACGTGTTGTATGCAGAACTTTCGGATGGTGTAATCCACCAGAACAGTGAAGTCCTCCACAGCCACCCTCACATTCCCGTAGGTCCAGCAGCCCTGATCTGGCCAGTACTGGTGGCACTTGTCCTGAGGGAAACAGACAGCTGTCTTCTTCATGACTGCTACACCTCTCCCACTTTAGAGGACCATCTACAGTAAGACTGAATAAGAGCATTCTAACTGTAAACAGCAACCTTCATATGCGACTTTACTCATGGCTATTTTTGCACTGTCAAATGACCTTGCCTTTCAATGGAAACTACTAAAATATCACAACAAACCTCATTTCAGATTTTATTTTTCCCAAATGGCAATAAACCACTCACTTCTTTCCTCTCCTTCAAATTTGTCAGCATCACAACAGTCACTACTTTCTGTTCCCAAATCATCCGCCAGAAATCCGCCACAGTTTCTTCCTTCGGACCTGTGAAACAAAAGATGACAGAGAATCACAAAGTTTTAAACTTCACGAACACCTCAGGTTTTCCAGAAACTCACCTTGTGCTGCGATGAACTTGTTCTTCTCCGTAAATCCCTGTTTAAACAAAAAAAAAAAAAAAACAGAATTATTTAGCGCATCGTATAAAGGACAGTGCACCGCAGCTGTTATTTGGGACCAGAACCTACTTGAGAGGGCCACTGACAGATGGCCTCCCACAAGCAACAACTCTCCAGTCTGTGTTTCTTTTTAATACAGAACATATACAAGCTTATCATGAAGCTACTTATTGTATACTTGTCAAACCACTCACATCAATGAAAGACGCGTTCACGTAGTCTGAGCAGGGATTTCCATCCAACTGAGTCATCACCACTCTGGAATGATCGTCTGTGGGGGGAATACAAGAGGACATACAGTTTGAACAAAACATAAACCAGAAGTGTACACATCTGCCAAGCCACTCATTTCAGTTGAGTTAGGAGAAGAACACAACTAACCACAAAAACAACTTCCACGATTCAAGAATATTGTCATTGTGCAGTCACACCACAACACTGTTTTCGACAGGTGGCAGATAGGAAGTGTACCCTCACCAGGAACTGAACTAGTCAGACTGCTGGGTTGAAAGTGCAGATTCGAAACCACGAGCTCACCAGAGATGTTTGCTTATAAAGAGCAACCAGGGGGGTTGCCAAGGCATGTGAACACACGCATGCACACCCCATAGCTGCCCGTCACCGGAGAAAAACAACAATGGCAGCACCTAAACTTGTAGTGAGGTTTGGGTGCTGCAGCTACAGCAAAGAGAAGAATACTAGAATAGCCAAGTGCGCTAGCAACTGTGTAGAAATGGGCCGACCACGTCAAACTCCATCAGATATCTCAAAATCCATGCAGATAAGCACCTGCCAACAGTGAAGACATTAGCTTGTTGTTACTCTCTTTATAAGCCAGTAGACAGTCAGGATCTGCTCAGGCTTGATTTGTGAGTGGGGAAATGTATAGAAATGCCACAAATATTACAATGTCATGTCAATTTTCTTTATGTTTTTTCATTGCATGTTAGTTACGTTTTTAAGTTAAGTAAGACTCAAGTATGCACACTTTTTTCTGTATTTATTGATCTTTAAATTATGCTTTCCAAATCTACATGTCAGCGTGCATATTTCAACATCTATGTGTAAGCTAAAGCCAAAACACACATGTTAACATATGTCAACACCCCTGACAACAAGCACACGCACACGTTTGTATTGCTATCCCTGTGGAGACATTGTATAAAGCTTTATTTGCATAATGCTTTCCATAGCCTCTTACTATTCTTACCTAACCCTCCAAAACACATGGCCAACCTTAACCAGGACTCTGAACAAACTTAAACTCAACTATAAAGACCCTGTTATTTTGAAGTCTTCATCCTCAAATTGAGGTTTGGACCCGTCCCCACAAGACATGAGGTCCCCACAAGGATAGTGTTTTGTCAAGAATTGGTCCCCATGAGGCAGTATAAACAAGCCCACACCTACAGGAAACCTATGAAGAACAGTGTTCACTCACAGGGAAGGATGTTGGGGTATCTGTTCTTCTCCTTGTTGTTTTCCTTGTTGGCCTCCTCATAGGTCCCTTGAGCGTTACCTCCGGGCAGAGACTGCAGGACAAACAGAATTAGACTTCACTGAAACACCAGTCCGATAATCACAGTGAGGACCAGTTGGACTGTGTGTGCTGCTCCGCCGATGACTGTACTTCCCCATGATCAGCAGTTCACACCTCTCACACACTGGGCATGTATTAACACCACATCATTCACTACACAGAAATGGCCTAAGAGAGCATTAAGCAAATTGGTTGAAAGAAAAATGAGCATAACTGTGCTCAAATAAGGAGCTCGATGGACTAACATTAATGAAATTGTAGACTTGACTTCAGAATTATGTATATATAATTTTATGAGTAAAGTGACAAAAAAAAAATCAGCAACACTGAACAGCATCTAATAGAATGTAGCGCAAAAATCATCAGTGGCCAGCAATGGATGAATAATATTCATTAATCTTAAGTCAATGTATAATAAAAAAAAATCCTAGCAAATATGAATCAGCATTTTGCTATGACTCACATTGAGAAATATATTATGAGGGATTTTCCTGTGTGTGTGTGTCACAGGAAAGTGACACATCCGCATCAAATATAGGGTGGGAATTCTCCAACTTTTATTTGTAGAGTAGGAAAATTGGTCATAAAAATTCCACCAAAGACGGCAAACCAAATTAGCTAGGAAAGGCTTCACTGTGTCTCGCAGAGGAATTTAGTATCTGCTGCAGCAATTCAAACAAAAAACAGAAAAAGATACAAATCGTACTCTTATAATCATGTACAGTCTACAGCAGAGCTGCGTTTGTAAGTCGCGACCAAATCTTCACAACCAATCCCTGTGAATCCATACGACTTGTTTGGTCCACAACCTGACATGAACAATAAAACACAATAGTTGATCGAACAAGTGCTTCACACATACTACGGATGGCATCACATGCAGTCACTGGTACAGTGCATGTGGGGGAGGTGTCGTCTTACGTTGTACTCCTCTCTGAAGAGTTTGCCATCGTCAGCCGATCGGAGCCGGTACTCCTCCTCCAGACTCTCCACAGGCAAAGGAAGGTAGGTCTTTAAGGCTGAGGAGGATCTGGGAAGCAGAACCACCGTCTGTTGCTCTGTGAAAACAAAAAAAAAATTTTTTCAAGAGATGGATCTTCAACACAATGATGGCACTTGCTTCAGCTAGTAATTCATTTGTTCAATCATTTTGAGTCTAATAACACAGTTCAGATGAAATCAGATATTCCTTCTTCAGTGCTACTTGCTACTTTTCCAAACATTTTTCATTCAAAAAATTCATCTGCCACAGATAAACTTTGAGTAAAGCATTAACTTTATTAATTGTCCATTGTATTTTACCTTTACTTTTTAAAAGTTTTTGTACAGATGTACACAATGCCATTGTTGCTAGATTTTGTTAATGGTGGTTTCATCGGTATTTTTTTCAACTATCTGCTCTTATAGCCACAAGATATGTTTTGATTTTTTATTACTTTTTATTTAATTTTACTATTTTATATTTTGGTACCTACAATGTTTTGATGCCAAAGATTCTAGAGTTTTGTGCTATTTTATAACACATAATGCAATGTATGGTGATGCTACTACTAATAATACTAATAATTATAACAATAATAATAATAATATGAGAAACAACTCAATTTGTAGTCTTTAATTAGAATAACAGTCAATATATTTGGGTACTAAATGTGAAGTTTCTTTTTTTTTCTGAATTCAATTTTTATTTTTTATTCAAGAATAATGGAAGTACAGCAAAACCTACATTAAAAAAATCTAAAAAAAACTTCCTACAAAATAATAAAACAGCCTAAACATTTTTACAGTGATAAGTGAAGTTAGCATTTTGTAGACACCACCAACGATATGGTGATAGGAAACATTTACAGTGGATGTGAAAAAAATTTACGCCAACAATTATTGAAAGTAAATTGCTTTTATCGTATGGTTTGATTTTATTTATCTATTTTCTTTTTCAATACATGCCACGGTGGCTAATTGACGCTGATCATCACAGTGTGTGATGGACTGTATAGAAAGTTTAGTAGAACGTGATTGTAAACCAAGTCAGATGATCACCAGATGTTATGAACCAACCAAAGACACCTATTCGAACCCTGTAGAGTTGTTACTTTAAATCACCAGATTACACCTTCAGTTAGCACACCCGTGTTATTAGGGACAGAACAGAGAGTGTTAGTGAGACGGTCCTGACACCAGCGCCGTGTGTACCTGACCTGCAGGCACTGTAGTGTAAACCGACTCAGTGCTGTATCCAAACTCTAAAACACACATTGGACATGCATATGGTCAAAGCAATAATGAAAAAGTTTGCAAACTTAGTGTCACCCATCAAGTCATACGGTGATCGCGTGGCACAGATATGACTGGCAAGTACTGCATTTAAACAGTAGACTTCAAATGTGTTTTAAGTTCATTTTAATTGTGAACGACACATGATTTCTCTTCCTGTGTACTACTCGCCAGAGGAAGTAAAATAAAACCACAGATCTGCATGAGGGATGATAAAAAAAAAAACATCAAAAAAAAAAAACTACCACATTTTTTTGATCAAGGAAAAGCTCAAGCTCTCATATTCAAAGCAACAAACAAACTTCACCTTGCTGTAGCTTATTTTAGACAATGATTTCACACATCGATCTGTGAAGATTTAAACTACAGTCCTAAGGTTTTCGTTCCAACCAATGAAGACCATTTTCACCAATAAGGCGTGTTAAGTAATTGTACTGTAATCGTATCAATTTTTTGGGGGAAAAATTGTACTTTCTCTATTAAAGGGGTTATAAGGTATTACTGTGTAAAACCTCTTTCACAACAGGTTCATCACAATGAGACAAAATCATAGTGACGACAAATATTCCATCGGTGAACATTAATGCTTTATTTTCTATGAGCAGGTGTTATGACTCTTATGACCGGTGCTGATGACAAAAGCTCCTCATCCGCAATAACCATTTTACTTTTGCAGATGTGAACAGCACATTAAACAGCATCAGATGGAAAATTTATTGGGGCTGAGGCCTCTTGATATTAATTTCAAGTGCGCCAAACACCAGCACCTCAGCAGTGCAGGTACTGTAGATATCTTAGTTTACAATTGTGACACTGCCTGGTCAAAACAGGCTGATAGACACGGATCACTGAGATTAGGATGCTTCATACAAATATACATTTAACAACTTTCACTGTATTCAAACTTACATTTACACTTACACTTACTTATTACATCTAATACCAGTTAAAATCTTAAGTTCTGTCAGCCCCTTTATAAAGAAACTTGTACTACAGTTCTAAACGACAAGCCCTTGTTTTCCTTAAGATAATATATTCACCAGTTCATAGGCTGAGGTTCATTTAAGATTTCACTTCTTTTTGAGCTACAAAGGCAACAGAACACCACAGCACGTGTTGTTTACACGATTCTACTTACTTCTAAAGAGGCCCACATCATTAAACCCTGATAGCAAACATCTAAATATAGCTGCTGTGAAGCTACACGTTTCCTGTTCGCAAAACCATACGAGCTTTTACCTTGTTCTTCCAGGATGCCATTTGGTATTTTCTTGTCGCCTGTTGTGACGGCCGCTTTCCTCTGGTTTCTTAACCTGCCACAGTGAAACAGAACACAATAAAACCTTAGCATCAAATCCTTTTAATTCAAAGTCCTTCCCACCATTTAAAGCTTGAGAACCTATTCTTTCTCATGAGCCAAATTTGGTGGCAACGCTGCTTTACAATCCAACAATTGAGAAAGGAGGCTCCACTCTGACAAGCTGCTCTCTAACTTAGAGCGAGTCGACCCGCTGCACTTCCTCACTGGACTCCGCCTCGGTGACTGAAGACGGAAGTGTTTGTCACCCTGATGAAGAGGAGGAGGAGGCGGAGGCGGAGGGGGGAGAGGGCGTCTCTACCTGAGGAAGTACCAGGCCAGCAGGGCAACGATCAGCACCAGCAGGGACAGAATCAGCACAGTGGGCAGGACGTGGTGGCTGGTGGTCGCTACGCCCTCTGAGGAAGAGCAGAGGAGGCCGGGAGTCGAACACAAGATGTGAGCTGAAGAAGACTAAGATGGCCATGCAATATATGTTTATACCACATGCAACTTTTCCAACCTCGTGGAATGCCAAATTAAATTGCACAAATATGGTCTTCTATTTTGCCATTTTGGGGTTGTACTAAATGAGTTTTTAAACTGTTGATATTGTCGATGGAGCTATAGACTACTGGGTTGACAAACTGATTGTTCTGAAAGACTAACAGGTCAATTGGAATTTTATTTTCTAATGTAAACAGTTTCACAAACAAAACAGTACAAGAGCATAAAGTGTGATCATCTCAACAACTCCATTGTTATACATTTTGTGTTTGAAAAATGACTATGAACATATTTTCTAACTTTGCATTTAGACCCAGCCTCACAAAAGCCTTCGGTGATATATGTCTGCTGAAGAAGAGCCACACCATTATTAGCTCTCTGCCACAGAAGCACAATAATCTGAAAATGAGGGTGCTGGTCGGCTCAGACCGGCTGTCATCTCCACCAGCGCTGTTCTCAAAACCACTATTATCTGGCAGATGCGCATGCAGCAAAAACCCACATCATCATCATCGCCGTCGTCGTGACAGAGACGGCGAGACGGTCAATCCCACCATTGTTCTCACCTTTTGTGTGGTTGCCGTTACTGCTGGAGTTGGACGACGCAGTTGTTGCCACCAGAAAAAGAAGTGGGACCATTGTGACTGCGGAAAAACACAATCAGCAGGGAAATTATTGAATTTAAAGCCAGACATGTTCACATGGACAACAATCCTGAGAAGACGGAGGAAGGAGAGTGCCGCTATTCAGGTTGCACAACAGCGATTGACGGATCTGAGACAAAATTTGTGACTCATCTGCCATATCTGCTCATAGGAATGACTGGATGAATGCAAAAGGTCGTGGGGTCACAGTGGAACGACTAAACTCATTTCCTGCTCATTTACTGGCGACTGGCACCGCATGACCTCCATTTCTGCATCAAAACAGTATAAGCGATGATATATTTCAAAACAACATATTTAAAACAATATATCTAAACATGTGGAGATGATAAAACACAACGACTCACTTATTGTTGCCTTTACTGGCCAGATTTATGTATGTTTGAAAACAATCTGCTCAAGACATTCTTCCTTCTCCTTCCGATTATTCAGATGGTGGGGATGGAAGTCAAAGTAGAAGACTTTTTTTTTTTGCGCATGACCTTGGTCTGCAACAGGGTCTCCCCCTAGCTGATGTTGCCATGACAACAGAAAGTGTTCAAGACCCTGTTCAAGCAAGGCACTTTAATTTGTGGTCTTGTACTTCAGGCACAACCTAAAGCTGGTGGCCTCAAGTGAACACATGAACATTGTTAAATCAAAAGCTGTGTATGCACCATCTTAACATGACATCATTCTATACCATAGTACTTAGACATACACATCTCCTTCCTTCACTTCCCCATCAGGGGTTGCCACAGCAAGTCTGTTTCCTCCACCTTAACCAGCTTGATCATCCTCCATAGTGACCAGGGATACTCACTCCCCTTTCACATCCATGGACCTCACTGGTTTGTCTCACACCTTTTTCCTCAGGGGTCTCCAACTGATCCACAGAAGTGGTTGGAACAAAAACTAGCACCCACTCCCACCCTTTGGTCTGAGATCCCAGATTTACCTGGAAACCACGTCGCCAACAAAGTGTTTTTTAAATATATATTATACTTTTTATGAGTTTTTTACAGCATAAAGTTGAACATGTCGAATGATCACTTTGACAATAGTCAATGAGCAGCGTTCTTCCTTTTTAATGTTACACACAAACTGGTGAAGATATTGCTAAAAGTATGTAACTCCATTATCAGCTCCAATGCCTCCCATGTCCATTGATGAAACTCTAAAAAAATAATAAATTATGTCTATGAAGACCAGTCCATGCACATAAAAGACGGTATTCTATTACACAGCTATTCATCAGTCAGCTGAGTTAAATCAGACTGACTAAGGAGGAGAATGAGTGTCAGTGGAAGGAACCCATTGTTCCCATATTACACTGCATTTGGAGCACACCAGCACAAAAATACCCTTCTCAGACCCTGCGCACTGAAAACAATGTGCAGCATAATGTGCAGCCTTACTTCGTAAACTAACTCCAGACTGATCTGTCAGGCAGAACGTTTGCTACAGGAGTCTGAGAGATAGCATTTCTGAATGTGCATTAAATTAAATAAAAAAATCAATTACATGCCTTTGTAGAATTTGATTTTTACTTAACTGCGCCTTTCTTTATTTTTAGTTTTTTTTTTGTTAACATGTGTCAATGTCGTGCTTCCTCCTGTGGTCCATATGTGTCATGACCGGCCAGGGGTCACCTCAAGACTCCAGCCCCTGCTGACCATATTAACCAGTCCACATTTTAGAAACCCAAAAGTACATTTAAATATTAGTGCACAGGGGTAAATAAAAGCGTGAAAGTCGAAAGATCAAAAGGTAAATGATATGATCAAAATTAGATCCGACAGTGTAATGCCACTATAAAACCACAAGGAGGGGTCATTGCACAACCTTTAACTTGTAACCGGCTCGTTTCTTCTCCCATTGATAAGGAAACCCAAGCCTGAGTGCAACTGAGAGACGGTAGGTCAAGAAGCGGTACAGGAGAAGATTCTGTACATGAAAAAAAAACTTTCCAGTTTTGCTTTTTTTTTTGTAACTTGGCTTCATTATGCTATTTAGACTACTACTTACTTGCTCTTACACAGAGTTGCTTGGCTTCACTATCCTTACATTGCTATGAGCATTTTGAATGGTTCCTGATTGAAAACATATTCCATCAATGTTTTCGGATATAATCTCATGAAGAAACAAAGAAATATAAGTACATCCAGATGTGGCCTAAATTAACGAAACCACACCACGCCAGATTTGAACAGACTGGAATACAGATGGGAATCAAGGAGCAGCGATCGATCTCATTGTTCAAGCGCACAGAGGAGATGTCACTTCATATTGATCGGAGCACTTCTTATCTTTTTTTTTAAGTGGCTGGTAAAACCGATACACCCTGGAGTCCTGTGTTCCGCTCAGTGGCTCCAGCGTCTCCTGCAGGTGTGCTTGCTGCAGCTGCGGTGGAGGTTTGAAAAAATAAAAAAATGGTGAATGAGGACTTTGTGCAAGGAGCCGCAGTGTCCAGGAGCAAGGAGGCGGCGGGGCGACCGACTGCAGCAAGGGCAGAGGGCCCGGGTCAATAATACTTCTTAGAACGATTAATAAACTCTGACATGTCAGCCACCGGCTCCACAGGGAAAGACAGATGAGAGGATTCTAATGAGAGTGGGGGTGACACCACCTCCCTCCGCTCCTCCCCATCCTCCTCTTTGTCTTTAAAACTTTCCCAGCAAACGTCATTGTGCTGGACAAGATGAGGTGCTGAGGTGTTCTCAACACTTTCCAAGAGTCTCCCTGGATGTGATGGGAAGGTGGGTGAATTGTTTAAGAATACAGAGCTATGTTGGACAGGTTTAGTGTTGGTTACACAGACACTCGCAACTGCACGACTGATATCTCACTTTCTACTAAGTGAGATATCAGAGATATCAGAAAAAACAAAACTAAGCCTCAAGCATCTTGCAAAAATGCCTTTTGAGGAACACCCCATTGGTACCTCGCACAAGCTGGAGGTGGCTTCTGAGCCTCTCTGCAAGGAGCTGAACTCAGGTCGAAAATTGAATTCATCATCAGCATGAAATGGCTCAATTGCTGAGATGGAAACCTCATCTATCCTTCAGCTTGACCTTTCCCACATCTCAGATTCAACTAGAACTTCCGCCAGGCTCAAGTCAGAGGTATTGTTGTTCCTCAGGCCTCTTATTCCCCAGAGTATCTCAGATTCTCATCTCAGCTTCTGCTCAGTCAGCATAAAACCACTTTTTTTTTTTTTTGCTCATCATGGTGGTTGAACTTGAGCCAGACTGGTGAACTAGCCATCAGTTTGTGAGTGTGGTGCTCGCGAGGATACTCTTCTATTGTGGTTCCTCAGCAGCGTTACCAGCTGACAGGCAGAATGGGAGCAGGTCATGGGAGAAGTCAGCCCGAGGGAAGTAGTCATGCATGTGTATTTCCACAGATAGGAGACCGTCGCCTCGGGGAACAGAGTCGTCCTTGCCGACCAGACACTTGTGTGTGCACGAGAGGCAGCTCTGATTCAAGTTAAGACAGGGCAGTTCGAGGGCATGCACCACCATTTTACCAGCTTCACGACCTGCGATTGCTCCATGTTGATTGGTGAACCTAACTGATGATTAATGCATTTGTCTTCCCATTGTGTCAGCCGCAAAAGGACCCAATCTATAGGATAATGGTGCCCTCAAGACCTGGGTCACATGTCGTACTCTTTCCACTTTTGAATACCAACACACTGCTCCGTACCAAATGCAAGTGAGAGAGTTGGGTGTTCACATTTGAGCAGGAGACAGTCCATGAACTTCACATCCACTCGTGCCGTACTTCTGCACATACACATCTATGCACACTATAAAAAGTGCTCAGGGGAAAAAAATGCTTGAAAGTCAGGACGGCATAAAAGGTCATCATGGAATATTAGATGTTGTCAAAGAAAACTGTCCATTTTCTCGTGTTGCTGTTTTGGACCCGGGACTCTTTCCTCATAATGATCCTCCTTCCAGCTCCTCACCGTCCTCACACTAAGTAGAGGCAGAAACCGAGCCGTCAGCCAGGACCAGTCAGTCACCAATTAAACGATAAGACGGAGACATTAGCTGTCTCACCCGCTGACAGGAAACAACGTGTTGCCTGGTAATGCATCTTCCTGTGGACAGACAAGCGTCAGCTTCACTGACTGTAGCTCTCTGAGGACACATTAGCGTGTGAATCTGGAAATGTGTGGTGGGTTAAAAGAAATCTTGGCCGTTTCCTTCCATTGGCTTAATGTTCATTTGAATACACAAATATTTACAAAGGGGGAATAGTAGTTCACTGTATTGAGCTTTTACCAGGGCGGGGCCATATGGGAAAATGAAAAAACAAACATATATCATTTGAAATCTTTCGATCTTGATCATGGTGAATCTTGTTTTCAATTGTTTTCAAAACGCAATTTTGGAAGCATCTGTAATGAAAACTGTAGAAATATTGAACAAACAAAAAAATGTTTGTTTAAAAACAATACAAAAATAAGCTACATTGCACTCTGACACTGAAAACAAATAAAACAAAGTAGGTGTAATAACATAAAAACAGACGCTACTCAGCGCACTGACTGAGTCGGAAATGCCTTCATGCCATGTTGGAACTGGTTAGCTTGGCGGCTAATGCTACTAACAGACTCCGCGATGGTCAGCATAGTTTGCCAGAATCACCAACAACCAGTCTAAATGTTAATACACTTATCAGGCATTTTATGAGTGCTCACTATTACAACAACAGAATTGACATGCTATATTTTGAACGAGCAGATTTAGATGTATCCAAGTCGCCAGCGAGTTCATGTTTAATTGAGACACGAGGTGACGGCCGTAGCTTTTACAAGTCTCGATCTGATGGGTTCACGTTTTGACAGAAGGCAATGCACAGGAGGCCAGAAAGTCCTCATTTTTAAGGGAATACTGTGGTGTTACGTGTCCAGGAATTTCATTGTTCTGACATGTCCTGGATCTGCTCCAGCAACTCTCCCTAGTCGGTCATGGCCCGAACCCTCACACTTGACTAATCCGTATCACTGCAGTTAAGTTCACACCTGTATATTTCTCTCACATCGGTGCATTTGAAGGTCTTACACAACAACTTGATCAACTTTGTTATTCCACTAGATTGCAATCCTGAGCATCAGTCATAGACTTCTGCAACCATAATTATGGAGTGGATCCACAGTTGCACTCAGATTCACAGGTTTTCAGTTCAAGCACTGACCCTTTTCCACGTGTGCGGTAGCAGTCACACATCTGTGCATGCAGACGGAAGCTTGAAATCCAAGCGCCACAAAGTCACAGAGACATTTGAGGACAATCCACACAAACACAATGTGCCAACTCGCCTGCGGCGCACGGGTCACAGCTGACTGATGCTTGGTTTTTCAAGGAAAGTTTGAAGCTACGTGAATAGAGTGCAAGCGCTCCTCACAGCGATGGTGCTCTAGGAAAACTTGTCGTTTTACTTTAGCGGCATGGTGGCCATGCGGCTCACGCAGCAGAAGTTCACGACATTTAAGAAATGAAGGTCTTTGTGAGAACAGGAGCGCTGAACCGTGACAAACAGCAGAAAAGGGCCCCGTGTTAACCTCAATTAACACTGATGCCAAAGCAGCAACCTCATGTTAAACACAAGGTCCCCTTTTTTTCAGCTGGTGAACTTGGTGGAGTATAATCCTGGGAGTTTCCTTAAAGGAGAGCTGAAATGAAATACTGAATACCAAGCACTGAGCAGAGCAAGTGTGACACTGTGTGTGTGTATGTGGGCTTGTTTGATTCTAACTTGTGAGGACCAATTCTTGACAAAACACTATGCTTGTGAGGACCGTACGACCGTATTTGGCTGGACCCCACAAGGTTAAGCCTTCATTTGAGTATGAAGACTTCAAAATAACTGGGTCATTACAATTAGGTTTCAGTTTGGTTCAGAGTCCTGGTTAAGGTTAGCCATTTGTTTTGGATGGTTAGGATCAGGGTGAGAGGCTGGGGAAAGGGTTATGGCAATGAGAAGCCTCACAATGTCCCCACAAGGCTAGAATGTGTGCGTGCGATGCTTGAGTGTTTTCACTGGAGGAATTAATCTGCTTCTGTCAAACAAATGAAACATGCAGCTTTTCAACAGTCGACACTTGCTTCTGTGGTACTTCTGATTGCAAGAACCCATTAAGCATCTTATTTATTCAAAAAAAAATCTGGGGCATTTGATCTGCATGGTAGTTTTCATCTGCATTTCATGCAGCAGATGAACAACTGTGTGGGTTAGCGCTTTGTTTGAAACACTTGAAATGGAGCTCTATTTTGGAAATGGATTGTTCATGTAGTAAACATTTAAAAGAGTCAGAGTAAAAGTGTCTTTGTGGCGATAGTTAGGCTAAGACACTCAACATCGAAGAAAGGACCACTTTGATATCATATTATATCAACAGTTTAGAGAAGGTAACAACATCAGTGAGCCAACATCCAGCTGTGGCATGAAATTCTTTCTTGTATCTATATCAAATAAATCACAGCCGTGATGCGTGCGGTTGAAGTTGTGGAACTGTACGTTGTGTGAACTTGTTCCACAACAATTCTCCCGCTGCACCACTGCACCCTCCCCTGCTTCAGTCCCTGGCACTGTCATTAATCAATTCCAACCTCCTTCCCAGGACGCTCAGATGCCGTGTTGGTGGTAATAACCTTGGAGACCCGTTGGCTTCGCCGTGCAGCGTCAGCTCCACTTCAATGACAGCAAGTGCATCTTCCTGAGAGATCAGAGCTAGACAAGTGTGCGTCTGCAAGCCTCTGGTTGACAGATTTGCTATTCTTCTCAAATGAACCACTTTTTCTTTAAGTATTCTCTGAGGTTCTCTGCAGAAGAGAGAGCATGACAAAGGAATAGGAAATACAAAAAACATATACTGTACATATCTGGATTTAAGTAAATTGTCTTTTGAACATAGTATTGTAGGAAAAAAGTTGCGAGTGAAAGACATGAATGGATGCAAATACAGATCCCCGTTCAACAAAATTAAGGTGATGCATTCAGTTGTCTGCGTTGTGGTAATGAACTACAGTATAAGCCACAGATGTACAGTATCACATCAGAAAACAAAATGTGCTTGAAGAAAACATCACTGCAGAAGAATGATTAAAACATATGCCAGCACTGGTTGCACGCCAAGAATAATTCCATTTGTGGTCGATCATCATCAACAGGCGCACTGTCTGCACGGAGGACTTAGATCCCAGAGCGGGTATCATCATGTCCAGCAGACCCTCAAATACCCCCGAGTCCTGACAGTGATGAACACAAGAAGCATCCATCTTTCTCTCCTCCTGACACCTCTGGGATTTACATGGTCTCCTCGTTCAATTATTCAAAACCGGAGCAGCGGTTCTGTGGCATCCGAGCACTGTAATGTCCAGAATCAGAGGCATCGATCGACTGCGCAATGTTGAGCAGCTGCGCGGAAAAACACTAAATTTTCAACTCGCACTGTGCGATTATGGGTTCTCAGTGATGAGCAGATGTGAGAGACATGGAGGGGGCGAGGAGAAGAGGAGGAGGCAGCCATGAACACCTCCATCCCAGCAGCAGTTAGGAAATAATGGCTTTGCATAACAGGAGTACAGTCAGAATTTGACCAGCAAAGGCGTTATAGACTGTTTATATTAAGTAATTATTTATTAGTTGTTGAATGTTCAAAGCGTTAAGTAGAAGAGAAAATGCAGAACGCAAACTCAAAACAGGTCAATGTGGCAGCAGGATTCTCCGAAGGGACCTACATGTGTCCTCAGATAAAGTTCCAGGTTGATACTGTGAAGCAACTTCATTCATTCAGAATCACAACAGCTGACTCAGGCATACTTGATTTTTTTTTAGAAAGAATCACAGCCGCCAGGGGATAGGAGGCTCTTTTTCATTTCATTCAAATGGATAACGCAGCTCCAGAGGGAGGACAGGAATTTAGAGGGATTAAGACAAACTGCTGTGTCAGGGTCACGCATGTCATTCTTCCAGTTGCAGTGTGTTTGAGTGTTACAAGCAGAGCGTAGCCTGAATAAGGCAATAGCTCATTTAAGCTGCAGAGTTCGATTGCGTCACGTTCTCCTGGTTTACACGCAATGGAGAGAAATCAGGATTACTGTAATGCACCTCCGTGACAAGGGGTGGCGCTGGGAGCACTTCAGTCCTTCCAGTTCTGCTGCCAGCAGCTGCAGAACAGGCAAAGCTGACAGGTAGTGAGGAGACTTATATTGTATGTTGCACACAGTGATCGTGCTGACTGATCAACCAGACTAACTTAACCCAGATTCAGCACTTGGGAGCGACAGTTGACTGCATATCTCTGGATTAAACTTTAATAATTAATTAATTATTCAGGAGACTCTGTTGTCTTTGTATTGAACGGGTGATAGATGTTGAGTAACTGAAGCACAGAGTCTCTCACCCGACTAAATTCGCAACCATGCGAACTGGGCATGAGCCAAACATTTGGTAGCCGAATATATTCTGCCGAAAAGTGGAAAAAAAGCAACATTCGGCTTTGGTGAGAGACATCAAAGGACAACATGCAGCCTTCGCTTCTAGTCGACATCGTGATTGACAAGAATCTACTTTTGAACTCTTCTACCCTACCTGACTTACACTGAGTAAAATTTGGCGACACAATCCTCCACTTTCAGTGGTGAGAGCACCGACTGCCCGGCTGGGCAATGAACGGGAGCAGTTCGACACAAGTCGAAATGAAGTGTCACGTTTCCTCTTTATTTGATCATGTTTTTGTTGTCAAGTATTAAGTGCCGGTTCCATCCATCATCACGGCGACACTTCAGTGCTAGGTGTGAACAAAAGTCTGCATACAGTGTTGAAGTTTTCAGTCCTGCTGGAGAGCGAGAGTGTGCAACCAAACTATCTAGAGCCTATCTAGAGTTTTTGTTAATTGTCATTATTCTTATTTGAAAAGCAGAGTCTGAAAAATACAAAAATTGTCGACAATATTCAATCAACAAAAGATTAACTTTCTTTGACAAACATGTATGTAAATATGTATTCTGATATTCTGTATTATTTGGTGTTTGGCACTTAAAATTTTATTCAGCTTAGGTCTCAAAATTTCAATTTGCTGCATCCCTAATGCTAACAGTTGTTAACGTGGTGATAATGTCGTCTCCTAAAAACCAACAAATCACATCCCCTAATCTTCTTGTGAGAACAAATGCTAAAAACGCTTGTGTGTGTGAAAGCCACTGAAGAAAAACCTACTCATCTGCAGATTATCGTCATGGCGACACAGCTGAAGTCAGGTTTGTTATGTCCTCACCGTAGACATTGGCTTAGAGCAAGGTTACACACACGACTTCTCCATTGAATAGAAGGTTACTAGACATCATTAGACTAGGAGTTTGTTTACTTCCGCTGCATAGCTGAAGCTCAAGCAGCCGCACATCATCCAGTCCAGTCATAGTCGCGCAACTCTGCTACATGCTAGCTTAGTCCAGCTATTAACCACATTATCCAGGTGTTGTAGTCCGACTAAGAGAAATTCAAATTTTGCTCCAGTAGTCGAACTTGGCTGTTTACGTGTGTTTTAAGTCTGAACTTAGTCTGACTAATGCAATAATTCAGTTTTCATGTGAACGATACATGAGTGCGACAGGACGATGAATTGTTCTGAAGCAGATCAAGCCCAAGTGCAGCTTGACAGCTTCACATCACTAACCAAACACCTCTGGACTGACCTTTATCATCATGAATACCTGACTATTGCATCTACACAGACAAACGCCGTCGCGCTCAGCCACCAAAACAACTTTGTCTTTGAAAGACAGCTGAGCAGCAGGGGAGGGCAGCGGTGGAGAAACATGTGATGAGCACTGCTGCCGCCAAACAACAAGCCACTTGATTCTGCAAGAAGAGGAGGAGTTTGGGAGAAGAGTAACGCCACACGCTGAGAGGATGAGCAGTCAGGAAGAGTGATGCACCACTCGCACAGATTCTACAGAGAGGGACGAGGACTGCCATCAAATGAGTTCTGAGATACAAAGCAACCAGAGAAAAATCCACTATGGCGCTACCAACAAAAGGTTACAACCATTTTCAGGTGCAGGGACTCAAACAACAGTTGCCTGCTGGGCATAATTGTGTGCTTCAAATCCCAATTTAGCACATTTCTCTCAAGCCTCTTGAGCAGGATCACTCCCAGGAAATCACATTGCTTTGCTGATTACGACTGTGTAACGCTTTTGTTCATACCAGAATGGCACCATAGTGAGCGTCATTGTAACGTGAGCTCACACACACGCCGCACACACATCGGAGCAAGGCCTCTGGGAGAACTTTGGCCTTTCCGAGACACAACAGCACAACATCCTATCTGGAAGAAAAAGTGCGTTGAGCAGAGATGAGGCAGGATGCTAACCGCTCTTGACAGAGTCACAGGGGCATGACGGGCCAGCAGGGCAGGCCACACCAGATGATAGCCAGTGACATATTGTCAGCACATAAATCTGCCAAAGTCCACCGGCAAACAAAAGAGGTCAAAATAAAACCTCTTTAAAAGCCCAGAGGGAGGACAAGGACAACTGAAAATACAGATTTGTATTATGGATGAAGAAGTTTATCATGCATCAGTTAGTCGCAGCCACGGTAACAATAACTACTAAACAGGTCCTGTTTCACTGAACAAACATCTGTTTTCAGTGGTTTTACATTCAACATACTGTAAGTGACCTCTGCTTAAAGCGCTTTGCCCACTTTAGATAGAAGCGCTATGCGATGCACAACGCACCTCCTCAACTTCTCAATAGTGCTTTACTGATTTCATAAAAACACTAACAAATGTTAGAATAAGTTTAGCGTCCTCTACCCTAACATATTAGTCACAACAATCATCTTCATGCCTGTCCCTGAATGTCATGGTTGTCCTTCTCATCTCCCTTATTTCTTCTTCATCCAACAGGCAACATGCCTGTCTCTCCTCTCCACATGTCCAAACCATCTGAGTCTGACTTTGTCTGCAAATCTTGCCACACAAACTGTCCCTCTGATGAATTATCCTTGTCCCTCCCCATGAAAACCAAACCATTGTCAACTCTTCTAACTCTGCTTCTTGTCTCAGTGTCGGAGCTACAACCAGACATTATGGCAGGTCTCAATACTGTCCAAATGAGCTTCCCTTACAGGTGCCACTCTACTGTCACAGAGCACCTCTGAAAATCGTGTTGATCCATTCCTCCCGCCCCACATTCTTCACTCCCCTAAACCTCTAATAACTTTCTCCATAGAACACATGTATTGGAGTGCCTTCCATAGTGGTGTGATTAAATATTAAAAAAGATGAGAAAGTAGAAAGAGACTTTCCAACAATGACTTTGATGCGCCGCACATTAATTAAGAAATAAAAAGTCAGTAGTTGGAAGGGCTCAGGTCCATGGTTTTCTCCAGGATTTTCCTCCACCGTAAGGGGTCGCATTGAAAGACACATCAACGTGGTACATCTCCCCTGGTTCTCCTTAAGCTGGGCAAACACTGTGCAATTTACAATACATGGACACCTGAGCATCAGATCATGTAGTGTGAGAAAAGTCATGAGCCATGGACTGCAAGTAAAAAAAAAAAACTGTACATGCCCATCTTCGGGTGTGGGGGGTTAAATATTCTCTGATTTGGGAAAATGTGTTCCCCTGAGTGAAGAGGGAGGTAAAAAAGGAATGTAATTACTTCCTTCAAAAATGTATTTCCACCTTCAACATCTAAACCCAAAAACACAATCCTCTCATAAACACTGATTCGACCGCACTTGGAAAAAAGCCATCGTCTACAGATCTGCATGTGTGTGTTTCTGCAGTGTAAGCACAAGCTGACTCCAGCAGCTGCAATTTGATAGAGAGCATTTCCTTTTCTTTGCAGCCAGACTTCCTGTTCCCTACTGAATGTGGTGAGGAGAAGGGAAGCCACACTTCCACATACTCCTCTTGACAAAAGCCCCTGATAAGATATAAATGCTCAGTGCAACACAAACATGAACAGGGGCTGCCTTCCTTCCATCCCTGGATATGAAGCTTTGTTTGTCCATGCGTGCATCAGATCCAATATTTGAACAGCGTCTCAGTTTATTTCATCAATACCCCTGACGAAGCACACGGTACCTGACTGTTTGGTGATTCAAAATGTGTTGAAGTCCATAACAGCGAGCCACGGTGCTGACATGCCCTTTGGTCACATTGTTTTAAGCTGGTGATGTCTTCAAGAGGAACCCAGGTCCAGATGATGCCCGAAACAGAGCCTCCGTAGGTCACAAATCTGGGCAAGAGAAGAACAGACAGTGAAATTAAAAGGCTGAATAAAATAATTTGAGATTGCCATAGCACTCAGTGCAGCTGTCCTTCAGTTCAGAAGTATGAATACTGACAAAAATGAATTAATTTGAGGCTTTACATTTTAATTTTTCACTCCAGAATATGACCATTGTGAAGTTCAAGCAGAACATGTTCGCTTAAACATCAGGTAGTAAGTGATGAGTGAACTCTCGGCTGCATAACATACATTTTCTTAAACATACATTTCCTGGATGGAGTATCCTTCATTGTGGAAGTTTTGTTTAAGACAACACATGGCATAATGAGGTGCACCTCGAAATAGATGCATTGAAAAATTCAAGTTTATGCATGACCGTACCGTATAAGTCATCTGAATCCAGTAATTGTTTTTGTCAGTAACAATTATTCAAAATGAATCCAATAAAGACGCAGCCATATTACTAAAAACCCATCCCAGAATGATTAAATGTTTGAATCAAATTGGAAGGTTTCAGTTTCAGATTTTAAGATTATTTAAAACAAGTAGCACAGGACGACCAGACACAAATAACTGCATTCACTGAATAAAATAAATATACTTCAAGAGTGTCTCGCAATGTGATCTGAATAAAATAACTGCGAACCTTGTGCGGAGGGAAGCAATTGAAATGTGTCCCATTTGCTGCTCTGCTTTAATCGCCGCACACAGGCTATCCTCATCTAAAAGGAAAATTCCCTTTGAGTTACAGATCAGCTGGTGTTAAAAATATGCACGACACCCCAGATTTGTAGCCCACGTCCACGAATGAGCCTCTCTCTCTTTGTGTATGCGGTTATATATATGTCATGGAGCACTTTTTTTTCTGGAATTCCGAGCTGTTTGTTTTGGCACAAAAGCCCCTGCGCAGATTCCAGGTTGCTGCCATCTAATCTATAATCCCTGCCATTTCCCCTGGGAGGCCTACGAAGGAGGGAAGGGAAGCAGGGTCAGGCGTGAGAAAAAGGGGAACCTGAATTTATGGACCTGGAAATGCTGAGCTGCAGGGTAATAGTAATATTGATGGCTGAGGAAAAAAAAATCATGGTCGTGGCTACAAGCAGAAACCAAACAAGCGGCTAATGTCCACTTTAACTGCTTCATGACGGTTCAGACTGTGCATTTGACATTTGGAGGTACATGTTTTTCACCTGTCAGTAGCAGGGAGCATGCCGAGTCGTTGCTATGGTGACGCTTTCGTCTAGCCTTGCACAGTGGCAGTGTGGAGGAGGGTTCTTTTCCTCTGAATCTCTCTTTCTAAGCTGTGACATTAAATAAACGGGCAAGGCAGCCACTCCGCTTCACAAGTGTTAAATGAAAAATAAAAACTCATCAACATTCCCCAAATCTGCGGCTGTGCTTCAGGAATTTGGGGCATTTTTTCCCTGGCATTCCCAAAGTTCATGAATAAATAAGGTGAGGTGTGACGGCGGGAAAGCTGATCCAGCCAACTGCTGAATAATGTAGGCATTTTCCTGTAATGCAGTCGGATGCAGGAGGTCGTGATTGACGACATCCCAGGATAATACGGCAACAGTCAGTCGTCTGCCAAAATGCAGATTTGAGTTCATAATCTGCAGTGTGTGCACCAAAATATCATCAATCTCTTAACAGAAAACACTGGAAAACAACACAGGAAGAGAATTAAATGACCAAAAGGAAGAATTGACAATGGTATCATTCCTAGAATTGGCATCAATAATGTTCAGTTATTGAATGTTGAATGACCATTTGTCTTCTTTTTGTGAATTTCATAAAATGAAATAACAATGAAAACAACCCTCAGGGCAGCTCTGGCTACAAATGTAGCTTAGCTTCGCTGGCGTAATGAGATATGAACAGATAATGGTCTCTGAGGACGGCTCCAGGTCTCTTGAAAAGGGATAAATATAAAGATAAACATAAGCCATTATTATTATGATCATCATTATTATAGGGATTCGATTGGCCTCGCAAAAGATAGCGCAGCATTCATTCTGTCTTCCCAAGTAAAAAGTGAAAACTACACATTTTCTCCCATTTTCAATGTCAACAATGACAAGATGATACAAAGACGTGATACAAAACCGCCGGCTCATATTGCAAGGCGTCAGCCGGAGATCACAGACTCACACACACTGAGGTGCTTCGTGGACAGCGGAGCATGAACGTATTGCCAAAAGATTAAACAGTCGCCAGTAAAGGCACTTTCCTCAGACTTTAAAAGGCAGCATGTCTAACTGAAGATATCAGATCAATTTGGCTCCAAAAATAGAGATAGTCACGTCATGTCAAACTATAAGCTGCTGCTTCGCTAGAATGCTAATGGAGGTGCTAGTGGCGGAACAAGTCTGCAGTGAATACCACTGTAATACGAATTGTAGCTTTAAAAACCAATACACTTCATGTCAAAGTTATACACACAGCATTCCCCACACACCTCTGTGCAGCCTCCAAAACAAGGCAAAACTAACACCTTTGCCAGCAGCCAAACGTACCAGGGCGGGGAATCATGTTGAAGCCGATTATGTTCATTAGAATATGATATTGCCCCACATCAATCGCAGACTCTAAACCAAACCATTATCAAGACTGTCGCCCAAACTACAAAGCGCCGCAGGAAACCACATGAACTGTATATTTTTCAAATCTGCAGCCGCTCTGATTCCATTTCGCTCCCCAGGCTCACATCTTGCATGGAAACAGAGGAAGAAATTTATTTAATAAAAACAGATGAGTAAAGAAAAATCTAAAACAGAAGGGAAAAGAAAAAAATGCTACATACACGCAGCGAAGCCACAACAAGGCTTAAGTGTAGACATATTGGTCAGCAAAGTAATAAAGTTTCAAGTATCATAACTCGGTTATATCACGTAATAACTTGACTCAGTGAGACAACACAAGAGGATTTAGAGCTCAAGAATCAATACCAGTCTAATGAAATATGTCAGCCAGCCACACGAAGACGAAGACTTCCAAAGACAAAGTTGGCACACATGCACACTTGGAACCTTCAGCCACCTCGAGGTTGCGGTCAATCAGATTAGAGCATCACACCAAGATCTGAAAGTGCTCCAACACAAATCCATTTATAGAGATAAGCTTCGAGGGCAACACTTGGCTCACACACAAAGAGACCAAAACACACATCACACACGTCTCCTTCGGCCCAGTACAACACCATGTTAACAGCTGTCCTCGGTGACCTGCCACTGTGTGCCATTTGTAGAGACACAACACCCTTTGACAAGTTCAAAACACAAATCGTAATTGTCTGTTCAATGTCCATACCTGTATTAAATTGAAGAGCTTATTAAAAATGCAATGCATATTAATGACTGCAAAAATGCAGCAAACATTCACGGCGGAATGCGACACAGACACAACCCAGGACTAAGTCACATGGTTTTCAAGAAAAACTAACTTATGTGCTGACATGCAGCTAATGCCATTTAAAATGGTTCTGCTATTGATATTTCTGATCAGCTGAAACAGGAAAGGAGTCCTGGGCATGAGCCATCTAGCCAGGGCGGCATTTTTATCTTCGAAAATACAAAAAAAATAAATGTTGTTTGATGCGAAACTACTCCATTGGGATATGAGATGTGATGGCAGAGATGCAAAAAGTAGAGCTCCATATCATTTTAGGCACCGAAGATGTGGCAGGCATTTAAACAAGCCAGGCTGCAAATATGGAGCCGACTTTAAACCAGCAACACCTATAGCTTCAATCTGAGCCTTGGAGTAAGAGACTGAAAGCCGCCTTGTGGTAGTGGAGACAAACGTGGCTGTAGTTACTAAGTAGGAGAGTAAAAGAGGGCAAGAGAGGGCTTCTTGTTCATATCAGGGGATACATAGTCAGGCTACTGCATCTCACCTATCTTCACATCCTCATTCCCCTCCACTTTCTCCACCACCCCATCACTCTATCATCAGCAAAACTCATCGATATACTCTCACCCTTTGTCACTCCCACTGGACACCTCATCACTGTCTCACTCACTTCCTCACACAGTACCCCACTCCTCCAGGAATCTGTCATGTAGTGCTACAAAGAGACAGTGTGGCCCATGTAAAAAAAAAGTGGTTAATCCAGTTCTCATTCATGACTTCACTGTTTGACCTAAACCCTGAGTTCATTATGGAAGGAGTAATATGCAGAGACACATAATTCACCCTTCCATCTCACACTCTGACACACTTCCCCCCACACTGCCGCTGAGCCTTCACTTCCTTCCCTCACATCAACTCCCTAAGCTTCCCAAGCTATACGCCTGGGAGCAGCTCAGACAGAACAGAGTTGGGATTAAACAAGTCCCCAGTGGAGGATTCCCATCCACACTTGAACTGAGGCGCGAACCCCACTGAGTAAATATTCATGACAGAATGAAACAGTGAGTAGGAGGAGTGTCCAAATAAAAGATGAAACAGGCCCAGACCCACACAATCTAAGAGAAGACACATTGGAATTGTAAGTCTATCTGTCCGTCTCTGGCAGCAGCCCTGGGCTGCATGTCTGGGAGCCAAGCAAACCATCAGCGCCTCTTCTGAGAATAGCCAAGTCAAGAAAAACACTGAAGAAATTACACTTTGGTTTCAAAGAAATGACATGACACTGTTAAACCACGTAGAGTAGTTGGTGTACCACTTGCATAATATTCTAAATTTGCGGCAGATTTCAGCATCAGAATCTTCTGCTTCTCCTCATCAGACTGCTGTGCATTTCTTAAATCCCTGCATGGGTTTTAACAACATCAGGAAACTTCTTGTCGCTTGGTGATTAAATAAAACGTCATTTCTGCCTGAGAAGGCAAGATTTTTCCAGGGTTTACGCCTACTTTATCATCATCTGGGCCCTTAAAACGCAGTGGCCGTCTGGTCTTGCCAACTCTTGCCAATTGGTGCGGCATCTGCCTGGCTCTCTCTCTTCACTGTCATTGCTCTCACACTCTTCCTGAGGATCTGAGGAATAGAATTGCTGCGCGACATAAAGATGGCCTCCGCTACAAGAAGATTGCCAACACTCTGAAACAGAGCTGCAGCACGTTGGCCAAGACCATACAGCGGCGTAAGAGGACAGGTTCACGAGTGCACACTAGTGGTGGGAATGTCCAGATCTGGGGCTGCATGAGAGCAGCTGGCACCAATGGGTTCTGTGTCTTGGAAACTGAGCTGTAGGGCAGTATTTCCTCATAATGATGACCCAAACACACCTCCAGGATGACCACTCCCTTGCTAAAGAAGCTAAGGGCAAAGTGACAGACTGGCCAAGCATGTCTCCAGACCAAAAGGTGGAGGAGCGCAAGGTCTCAGACTGTGAGAGGAGGAGGATTACAGTGGTTACATGTGAAGCTCTGATGAACTCCACAGGGTTTAGGCATCAGAAATGTTGATCAGACAATGACGGATATTCTCTTTTTAACCTCCACATTTGAGCTCATGGTGCATTTAGTCATCTTGGCTCAGACCTAATGTTCTGACTGTGTTTGGGTGGATAACATGACTCATATTCATGAATAAAACAACAAAAGCAACACTACCAGGGGAAGTGTCTACATGTCTCTGCTATTATATGCAGCTGACTCAGAATACTTGTTGTCCAGAAGCAGGAAGCAGCTTAGATCATTTCCTGTGCGTGTGGACTCAAAGCAGCAGTTAAACACCAGAGCTTCTCAAATTGGACAGCACTTTCAGAACTGGTTAGAATATGGTTAGGACACGCTAAAAGGAAGGAACGGCATCTCTTGCAAACCTTTAATGAGAAAAAAAAAAGATAGACACAGAAAAGAAATAGTTAAGCCACAAGCAATAGCCAGGCATTTCCTGTCATGTGGGACTCTTCTAAATACCCAAACACAGATGTCCCGATTTGTCCAAATGTCAAGTGTGTTGCAGGTCAAATTCTGGTTGGATTCACACATTTAAGATGAAGAAATTTAGTGAAAAAAACTGAGATTGAAATGAAAAATGCATGCATGAAAACGCTTGATGATGAGGAAAGAGTGGTAAGAGAGACGGAGTGTGAAAATGTGAAAAGCAACTACAGCCACATGGGAACTGAGGGGAGATGTGTTGGGCATAGACAGGGAGTTTCGAGCAATGTGGTCAATAGTGATGTGGTGTGAAAGATGGGGTGGAGGGGAGGGACAGAGCGGCTGATGACTAAAAAACAGAAGTGAGAAAGAAGCCAAAAAACATTCTTCAGAGTAATATATGACTTTTTGTGCACAGTTGCGTAGGCAAGTGAATTGAAAAGCAATGGACTGAACACACCAGACCCTGGACAATCCACCTGCAAGCAATAGTGTTCATGCTGAACGCTGACGCCTAACACGCGTTGGCAACTTGTACAGGCACGAAAAAGCAACACAACAGTGTGGATTTCTCAGAGCGTCTGTCTACCACCCAAGGCTGCATGTCCTGTCTGTCTGAATAATCTTGTCCCAGAGCTGAGAATTTTCACACGTTGTTAAGACGGCCCTGAGTGCCGGCTTCTCATGTGAGCTCTCGACTGGCAATACGGCCAGATTTGGCACAGCCTTGTCGCGCCACTGACCTTGAAATGAAGAGATTAACAGTTTCCCAAACCCCATCATGGAGCATTTCACATGTAGCAACCATCATGTTCATTCCCTTTTACAGCAACAGACATTTCTGTCAAAATTGTCACTGTCATAAATATTTTCTTGCAAATTTGTTGCAATTTTTTTAACCCCAAGATTCCAGCTTCTCTACATTCCTGTGTGAAGAGTTTTGAGGAGCGTGAGGCCACTCCTCCCTGACCTTCCATGTACAGCAGACAAACACCCACACTCACTCCAGAGAGGAACACAGACGGACGAGTGGGAGAAAAAATACTACTTGGATGACTCATCAGCAGTTCAGGAGGAGGTGGGTTGTGAGCTATCATTGTGTAGGGATTACTTGCGGAATTGCTACAGATGATGTAGAATCTGCATGACAAGCAGTTTGAGACTTGAAGATAACAACTTCTCATTTCATTTTAATTAAATTCTCCTTGTTTGTGCCATCGGTTCACATCTACGCCGATAATGGCAAGAAACATTTGTGTCGCGGCGGCAAGTCAGCACTTCTTTGAACATCAACTCAGCATTTCATAAAACATGGGTGGCGCAGCCACTTCATGGGTACTCAGCAAATACAATGATGGTTGACCCCGAGAAGAAGGTCAGAACGGTTTGCCAAAGCAAGGAGCCAAAAATAAGATGACCCGGGTGTGGAGGAGGCAAGTCGAACTCAATTTAGCTTCTCACTGTAATGTCGATTCTGGATCTGAACGGTGCTTCCAAATGCATTAGATCATTATTACCGTGAAGACTGAAACACAGTAAGCGTCAGGACTTGGAGTATTTACACAATGACGTCCTGTGCAGCATGACGCCGAGGTCGTCCACGCCTCAAATAAACTTTTCTGGGCGGCAGAGACGTCCCTCATCAAAGGCCTCCCATCAGATGTAATCTGCTCATCAGTCACCGGGGAACTTGCACCCTCGCCCGCGGGATCCTCCCAGGAAACCTTCATGTAAATACTACAGTATACAGTACATACACAGCCAGACATTCAACATCAGAGTCACTGGAGTCTGGAACCAGAAGAAAAAAAGCGATCCACTGGGTTGAACAGTCACAATCACATGCTCATGGTCTGATGAACAGTTGCCAGTCTGGTTGTCCCCGGGACGGTCCAGGACGTTCCCCAGAGTTCAGGAAATGACATTTATTTAAGACTGAAAAAAATCTATATCAGGCTTCAGGATCATAGCTCACATTTTTCTCTATAGTAACTGGTGAAAATATATTTATTATCATGAACATTTTCATTTATTCATTGAGCCTTTTCATCATTCAGGTTTCCTGTTTCTTCTTTTTTTTCCACTTTTTTGTGTTTCCATTGGTCTACAAATATAGCTATATTTGTTGTACATATTTTCTGTAATAAATGCATTTGTTTTTTTTCCATTTACTGCTTTTATTAAAAGTTAAGTATTAACGTTTGTTCCAAAGAATTATAATGACTCACGATTTAATTTTCTAGGATTGTTTCATAACAGTGCAAAATTCCTGTGCAGGAAATGACGAGTCGTGACACGTCACACGCCCCTGCAGCAGATTGACGGAGCACCAAGCTCCCCATTGATTTTTCCCTGGGATGTCCCAATAGTGTCGAATGGAGTTCACACTACTATTGAACAGGATTTCACCACTATTCTGTGACTGTGTCTCCAAAACTGATGCTTGTGTAGAAGTGGACAGCAGATGTGTTTATGTGTTATACACTAAATTATTGACCTTTCCATTCCTGACACATGGTTAAAAGCCTGATTAAGCTTCGCCATCATCATCACCAATCCTTGTGGCCACACAATAGCCGGCGGCTGGGCATTTATTTTAGGACATCATGCAGCTTTATCTTCCGTTTACGGCGTCAGCCCTTTGTTCTTCATTAAACATTGACCATTTTAGCGCTTTAAACGCTGACTTTAAAGGGATGCTTTCACACATTACAAGAGTTTCACAGTCGGCAGGATGAAAGGTCATGAATGAATGAATGTGAAAGAGGATGACAATGATGTTTTTGAGAAATGTTGCTTTAAAACTAAGCCTGACAGACTTCATGGAGTCTTCTTTGCTATATTGACCATTGACATATTTTTCTGAGAGATGAGGAAGTGCGTTTTTCACAGTGAGGAAGCGGGACATCCATTTTCATAAAGACACAAGTAGGGTGTACCAAGCATTTGGCGTCCGAATATTGCAAAAAAGAAGCATTCACCAAAGCCGAATAGTGGTGTGAGATCAAACACCGTGCACAGCAGCCTTAATGGTGATTTTCGCTTCTAATGAACAGCACGATGTAACAGAACGAGTTGTTTAAATACAAAATAGCACGGCAACACCATTCTCCACTTTCAGCGGTGGCAACACCGACTCCCCGGTTCGCTGCCCAGTCAGCTGGTGACCAACCTGGAGTGGTTCCACACAAGTGTATTTCACACGTTTCCTCTTTATTTGATCATTTCTTTGTTGTGCATGGTGTCAAGCATTAAGTGCGTTATATGACTGTTGTCGTGGCGATGCCTCAGTGCGATGTGTGATCCAAAGTCTGCAGTGTTGAAGTATTCAGTTCTTTATAAAGTATTGGAGAGCGAGAATAGAATTGCAGTTTGCACTGAGTGTTCAACCAAACTATCTAGAGCCTTTGGTTTACTTCATCAGCCTATTGTTTGTGGGAAATTGTGCTTTTTAAATTAGTATTTTTATTATTATTTATTACTATTATTTGAAAGGGAAAGCCATCTAAACATTAACTTTCTCTACCAAACATGTAAATATGTTGTTGGCAACTTACACAACATTAAAAAAAAGTTTTATCTCAAATTTTCACACGTTTTTCTTTCTTCTTGACAATGTTGCAGAAACCCTTTTTGAACTGCCTACATGCAGAGCCGCATCCGGCTTCTGTAATCCAACTCAAGGACACATTGTTCAATTTATGGCCTTCAGCAAATTCACTGAGAGGAAACATTAACTGAAAAGAAAATAGTCACAGGCAACAGTCACATTTTTACTGCCCACCTGGTATAATGTCATCAGTCTGTTAGGTTAAAGTTACTACCTTGATTATGAAATGTCTAGGACCGGGTCTACCACCCAAACATACTGACGCAAGCTAGATGAACATTCTATAGAAAGCTGGAACCCAGTTCTGTTTAGGGAAAAAAAAAACATCCAACAAACATTTAAAATCACGACTGACATTAAAGGGCTAAATTTAAACATGGCCAACAGGTATCGTACACAAGTAATCCCAACACTCTGTAGACTATTATAAAGACTTGTTGTTTCCTGTGGCAAAAGCAAATCCAGAGTGTGGGTTACCGGCAGATGGCACCACTTGTTTCACATCCCAAGTCACTTTTGGCTGAAGCAGTTTTAAAGCAGAACCAAAATAGAACCAAAAAAAAAGAGCTCTGAGCCCCAGTGCTATAAGTCCTGCAGCGTTACAGTGGAGACAAGGCTTTTCTTTTTTTTCTTCTTGTAACCCTTAGATAACATGAATGTAAGTTTCTCTCTTAATGGTTGTTCTTTTGTTTCAAACATCATTTAAAGCTCCACACCAATGGTGTGCCTCACACCAATTATAATGTGTGAACAACCAAAACAAAACGTGTTGTACTTCACCGGAGACAGACTTTTCCATTAGTGCAGTAACAGTGTCTGAAGTTCGATTCCTGGAATACAGGCACAATGAAATGGGCGCAGGACGTCACATTGTTCTACAGATCAGTGTAGACCATGAGATGGCTCAAGAGTATTTCCCCATTGGATCACTCGCAAGGGATGAAAACACCCAACAGCAGCTCTGACTGGAGGAGATTAGAAGCAGACTCTCATTGGTCTAGAGCTTACTGAACACTCTGCCAAGTTCACAGCTGTGTGATGAATTTCACACGCGTCTTCTTGTCCACTTCCACTTCCTCTTGCAGCAAACAAAGAGCAAAAGGAGCCTCTTGTATTGCACAAGGAAGCGGAGCACTGTTTTGCCATTCACGTGGTGGTCGCACGAAACGCACGGATGAGCAAACACCCCCCCCCCCGCGGGGCCTCCGGCATGTTCAACGCAGACATGCAATTATCATGTTTGTCAGCTACACCAGTCTCAAGTGGGAATCTTTTCAGGGATACATACCTTTATTGCAGGAGAATCCCAGCGCGGTAGGATCGTGATACCAGATATAATCTATCATCTTCTCAAAATAAGGACGAGATGCCACGTCAGCCTCCTCTTAAGGTCAGGATAATGGATAATCCTAATCCTGAGGGGGGTTCGCAGCAGATTACTGGTCTCACTGCTACAGAGAGGGCTAAAACAATGGCACTTTTGTTGACCAACAGAAAGCGACAGAGATGCACATGAACAAAAGGCTGAATAGAGGAGAATGTAGAACTGTTGGGCGAGTCCCAGAATTCATTTGAATATCAACATCATCATGAGCATATCTGAAATATAAGGCAGGTCACGCACACACACACACACACACACACACACATATATATATATATATATATATATATATATATATATGGACCAATTTATTTTCTTCATACAATGCTTAATAAGGACGTTATATGTAACATTAACATGCGCTGGGACTTTTTCGCTGAGTAATCAGTTTTGTAACACAACGGTGGAAGGGACTTTGCAGTCACATGGGGGTTTGTGGCATTTACAGTAAACACGCCGCACGGAGGAATTTCTGTGAGAGGGAGTGGGGGGAGAATAATAGACCTCAAACCAGCCAGTGTGCCGTGACCTGTCCTTGTCCCACAGAAACAACTGACATCAGAGCCTCCGGCGATCAGAAACCAAGGCAGGTGCATTACCTTCAGTTCAGTTTTATTACCACACGTCTTGCTGTGCGTGTGTGTGTGTGTGTGTGTGTGACAAAAGCACAACACTGCATCACATTAATGATATTCCAAGCCTATTAGAGCTAATCAATTAAGAAGGAGAATGTTTTACTGCAATTAAAGTGGTTAAGCGAACGACAGTAATTTAGCATGGGTGTAACCACGGCGCTTCAGGCGTCCTCAGCCACCCCTGTATCCACATCATCATCACAGCAAGCAGCATCAGTGAGAGACACATCACAACAGCACATGATGGTTGCTATGCTCACAGCTCCTTTTTATGCTTTTTATGTTTGATGAACGAATGTACGTTTGTACAGCCAGCAACTAGACCAAAATGTGAACAATGTTTTTAATATAAAAACAAGGCATTTTTGACCGGTTAACCACGACTTAAGACAGACATCTACTAGAACCGTTCCTGCACTGCCACGTCATCTTCCCAAACCAACAAATGTTTTGGAAGCCACTGTTGAGATCTGATCACGAGCCCTCCTTCTCTCCAAAAGTCCGTCGTCAGGTCAAAGTTTTGGACAATACAGACTCATTGTTCTTCGCCAGCTCTGAGCCGACATCAGTGTGCTGAGCACTATAAGTCCTGTGGCTTTACAGTAGGAAGAAGGCTTTTCTCTTTGAGTAAAAAGAAGGGTTGTCAATAAATAGTCAACTATATAGCATAAATGCACCATCTTATACCCTTTAGATAACATTCATTCATATCTCCCTTAATGGTTGTTTTTTGTTTCAAACATCCTTTCGAGCTCCACACTCTGTGCCTCACACTAGAAGAGCAATCTAAAAATAGCACCAAATCTACCATTACTAATACACACATGCAGTCGGTGAGTGTTTTTAAGGACCCCAGAAAGAAAAAAACAGCCACCCATCCACCACTTGTGATCTGAGGAAGCCTAATTGGAAGCATGCAAATGAAAGACGTGTGAAAAAAAATCCTCTTTATCGAGAAGGAGGGGGAGGTTACGCTGACAGACGCTTGCAGTGTTTCATCTTACTCAATTGTGTTCGGGTGCAACGGTAGTTGGACACCCAGAGCAGCAGCCTCTCCCTTTCAGTTATCGCTTCATGTCTCCTCTACTGTCTTTGCTCTTACAGAATCCTACAGAATCTCTTACAGAATCCTACAGTGATGGGGCTGAACATGTGCCGCCAGCAGGACGGAGAAAACAATCAGATGGAGCTGCTGGAGTTCTGGCTGTTGCGCAGGTCACAGTCACACACCGCGCTACACCAACTGGTGCAGTCACACGTGAAAGAGAGCATCGCTGGCAGAGATGAAACAGGAGTCCAAGTGGTCTTCACTAATGATTTTCTGCAGAGTGACTGAGGGCGTGTGCCTGGCTAACTGAGCGGCTCACTGACCTCTGCTGCAGCACAGATGCTCCACATGATAGTAAAGTGATGCCGAGGAACCACAGACACTGTTGGATTGACTAAAAGCTGTTGCTCATAAACCACGGCAGCAATAGGAAAGTAAAAACAACCGACACTGAACTTTGACGGTCAAACTCACCATTATCACCCAGCAGATTGGTGTGAATTACACCACTTTACTTGTTGCGCTGTATCAATAAAAATACATATTTAAACAACAACGAACAAGCCCCAGGTGTTGTGTGGTTTTCTAAAGCACAAGTGTGATTGACACAAGTAAACAAATTGTAAAAAGACATGAATAACGTTCGGAAATCCTCCAGGGAACTATGTCTGCTGTCATTAAAAATAGATCACATATTGTGTATTTGCCTTCTGTTAAGCTGCAGACTCTGAGGTTTTTATGAAGAACCACCCACAGTCTGCGATATGAGCGACGGCAAATGTAAGATCTTCAGCCTCGGGACAAACCATGATTGTCATTACCGTGATCTCTACCCTGTTGCCACAAATTTCAGTTTTCCAGGAGCAGCAGCAGGGGAAACTGGAGTCTTTGATGGCCTGTGATTTCTCCTCCTTGAGGTCTGACACACAATAGTCTGAGTGTGTGAGATGAAAACTGCAACACTGAGTGGGCAGATGCCAGAGAATATTTCTTTATCTGCAAATGCAGCCTTGAGGCTTTTCCAGCATGTTCATTTATAGGGGACAAGAAATGAAACACAACCTAAAAGAAAAAAAAAAATTATATATATGTATATATATATATATATATATATATATATGTATATATATATATATTTTTTTTTTTTTTTTTTTGTCTTTCATTTGTGTGAACGCAGTGAAGACTTGCTTTATTTTAGCGTTGTTCATGACAGCCGTGGCCCCACAAAGCCCTTCTCTAACCTCAGTCTTCTACCTTGAAAGTTGTCACTTTGGAGGAGAGGGTTTTGACAGTTCCTGAACTTGTGATAACAGAAACACTAGTTTTGAATCATGAGAGGTAAATCTCTCTCCAATCAGCAGCGGTCCATCTCTTCTTACAGTCAGCCGGAATGCGCAACTTAAGTTCAGCAAGCAGCAGACTTCAGTCACTATGATGTGTCTTTCAGGATTTTTCAGTGGCAATGGCAAAAACTGTCATGTTCATGTCCACTTCCATGATGCTATATGTGTTACTTGTTTCTATGTTTTTGTTTGATCATGAGAGATTTGATCTTAAAAAGGAGATGATTTTCCAGATGGCGTAGAGGCTCTCATTTAAGCAGTGGTGGCATGCCACAGTTGTTAACATGTAGTGGAAACACAGGCAAGATCTTACTCGAAACACGCCTGTATAACCCAAGGATCATGGGCTTCATCAGGCACTGTTATGGTTGATGTTGTATTTTATTCATGGTACATTAGCAATTGCAAAAAGCTCACAACTAAAACTCCCAAATCCCAAAATGGACTGCAACCATTCAGTTGATATCAATGTGGTGGTTGGATTGACAAAGTGAAGAGTCACCACTATTACAAGATAACACCAGTGATACTAATAAAAAATGTCTTGAAAGAAAACCCCCTCATCACTTATTTGTTCATTTCCGTCGCTTACACAAAAACCACCCGAAACTACCAGCCTCTTCCGTACAATCTGCCATCAGTATGTCGTTGCTCCATCTTGACAGGCGATCAACAGCACTAATAATGATAAACAAATGCGGCGTCGCTGTGAGCCAACAGTGTGGATCTGCCTGCGTACACAAAGGCATTTTGCCATATTTCAATTCAGCGTTATTGTCAACAATGGGCTTTCCTATTGGGAAAACATACTGCACGACCAAATGCTGTGGTGACTAGAATAACACTGGGAAATAAAGTGGATGGAAGACATTTGAGATCTTCATTCCAGCCCAGTAATCACTGCTAGGCATGAATTTTCACATACAAAGCTAGCTAGATATCATAGTCGTGGTTTTGTTGTTTTCATTTCCATGTTAGCTTGTGGGTTTTTTGGGTAGAAAGCACAAGCGGAATTTATTGAAAAAATTGAAAAGCTGTATGGCGATACTGGTATATACCGCTGAGAAAATAAAGAGCAGAAAGCGAAAGATAGAAGTTGAAATTATTCATGAGAAAGTAGTAAATGAATGCTTTATTGGATTTGGTTGTTGGCAGTAGTTAGGTGTGCAGTGCATTGTCACAAAAGCACAGTTTCAGGTAAAAGTCCCTGTAGGACCACAGAGAACAATGACAGGGACGAGAAATCCTACATTCTGCAACTTTGTCTGAAATTATATTCTTGGTAGCATCAACTACACATGCTGCAGAAGGCAGCCCAGAACACGCACTCACGGTGACCACACCTGTGCAGCATCCCGTACTTTCAACAGGACGTGAAGTGTGCGTGGTTGACTTCAACAACTGACCACGTGTACAGACCCTGCGGTGACTGTGTCACCATTATTTCCTCTTTCATAACTTAAGCATTTCACTTCTTTTCTACACACACGCAATCACACTGTTCAAACCATAAAATCTAACACTGCATAAGAACCTGCAATAAAAATGTTACGAGTCATCGGTTGCTGACTGACTGTACAGAATACGATGTACCAAAACAGGACAATTTAAAGCTTACTTAACATGTTGACAGTTAATGCAGATTATCACACTATGTGTTTACAAGGCTTGAAGTCAATGTTCTACAGCGATTAATGGTTTTTCACAGAACAATGGCTTTTCTTCTTACTGCTGAATATGCTGTACATTATGAATTTATGCATCATTTAATCTCATTTGATCATAATATGTATAATATGTATGTTTGTGTTGGTCATATACTATCACTTGATTTATTGCTCATGCTCGGTGAATAATGCTGACAACTAATTCTGCCTCCAAAGAAATTTTGAATGGCAGTCACAAAATTAAATTACAATAATAACAAAAATGTTTTTTTTTCCAAATCCTTCAGCCCGAACGGGCGGTGACGTAGAGACATGGCGCCTTCTGCAAAATGTGTGGAGGTATGTCAGATATGAATCAGAATATTCACTATTAATATTACTTTTGTTGAAAAATAAATCTAAAACTTTATTCGAGGCTTTATAGATGTATTATTAAAATCTTAACCACATTTGCTATTCGGTATTCAGAATTGAGTTTAATTTTTATTTGGCTTCCACCACAAATCATTTCGGTGGATCCCTAAAGGTTAATATAAAAAGATCCACGACTTCACGACCACCAGCCACAACAACACTCTAGCGTTATCCCCACCCTCCAGTGGTCACACTCCGACATACTGAAAGTGAAAATGCATCTTCAGTCAGACAATGTTAGACCATGTTGACAATCTAGAGCTGAAGTGAGGTCTCACTTGAAACATTTATTGACACTTGTGGAGTAACAATGTTTTCCAATTTGTAGCTGCTGTTGTGAAGCAATCTGAGCGAATTCATGTTAAAGATGTATCTGTAAACTCTACAAAACTAGACTGAAATGTTACAAAATAGGGTAAGTAAGGAACTGTACGCCAACCTTTACACAGTTGTGTAATGTGTTCAAAAGATGCTGGGCCTTTGAGAATTAGGTTCAATAACTACACATAGAAGTGTGATCTTTTCTGTTCAAAATAGTTAAGTTTGCATTTTCATTTGACCCTTATTGAGTGTTTTAGTGCACTAAAATCCAGTTACAATGAAGTTGATAAAAGCAAATAGTCATATCTTTTTATTGAGCTAACATGTTCATTGAAGGCCATCTTTCACATACAGAAGTGGTTTGGTGGAACTGAGCAGATTCTTGCTAACTAGCCTCAAAAATGCATGTAAAATTGTGATAAAATCAAAATTGTGATTTCATATCATATTTAATTTTTTTTTCCATAAGTTCCACTCCTACTACTTCACACTTTTATTTATTCCTTGTAGTACAGCATATCGCACTCATAGCCCCATGTTACCATCCCACTTCTAACACCATTTATGAAGGACAGTTTCAGCCACCTCAGGCTTGTGACTGGCATCACCGATATATATTGTCATTTTACAATGTCCATACCTGAACATCACTACTCCCTCTGCCTGCTGTAGGTCAAGTGCTGTGTGTGGATTTGAACATTGCTGACTGCTATCTCAAACTTTCAAGTAAGTAACATTGAGTGGAGCAACATTTTGGCCTTAAATGTTGCTGTACGCACTGTGGATTTATTCATGTGCATTTTACCACTGCGACAATGGCCAACTGTTCTACTCATTCGATCCTCAGCCTAAAACAGTTGTTGTCATTGAAGCCATGTAGGTCACCTGTGTGTGCTGACTAAACATTGTTAGGTCATGTGTGTGCTGTCCCGGGTTTCGAAGAGTTTCTACAAAGAATTCAGTTTCAAACCACAACCAGTATCTGTGTGTTGTCCGGGAACATGACGGTGTGACATTTCATGTTCTGGAAAACCCACAAATGGCTAACCTAAACCATCCTAAACATTCAGCCACACAACGTGGAGCAAAGAGCGCTGCATGTATTTGCTTTGTGTTTAATAAAATCCGGTCAAGCATTAATCTCAACAGGCCGCCGCCCTGATTTCCAGTCGGCTAAATCTAGGTTACCATATTTCATCCAAAAAAATGAGTTCAATTCAACAAGTATCACATCTGTCAACGAGCAGCTGATGTTAAGCGTGTGATCCCGTGGACTGTTGTGCTTTTCCAGCTCGCACAGACAGAGGCACTTAGATCCTGAGAGGTTTTAAACAATGTTTGGCTCTTCAGAGGCCCATAAAACTACCGTGAGGTCAACAACTCAAACTCTCAGAGCTTTTAATAAAAGGAGGTTTGCCGTGTTCTCTGTAAGAGCGACTGACAGAAATACAATGGAGGAAAAATGTGTCGCCTGGAGGGCGGAATACACCTTTATTACTTTTGGGCGGGCAAGGTGGAGCGGTGACATCATTCACTCTGGTGTGTTTTTTCAAAACTATGTTGTGTTTCAGACACGTGTGGATAAGAGTCGCAGCGGTGATGCACCAAATGTGCACATAAACAAGATTCTCATTTTTAAAAGGGCAGTCTTCATCGAAAAAATGGTGAAAGAAGAAACGTGTTAAAGTAAATCCATGCTAGAACATTGTGTTTAATAAATATATTCAGTTGAAGATGCTTGCAGTCAGACGAATATCCACGTATACAAGAGCAAAGATGGTTTAACAGATGGTCAGCGCGATGTAAAGAATCTGAGGCGCAGATGTTGCAGTGCTTAGGCAGGAAGTGAGTCGTAAACAAACAATAATCTGACTGGAAAAGAGTCTCCATCCTGTGTCAGAAGTGGGTCTGTTCTCAGGCTGCGATGTGACTCGGTGGCACACACATCATCAAGTGGAGGTGTGAGTGCTGCAGGTAGCAGTGTGCACAGCTGCAGACCCACACAGGGCTTCATGTCTTCCTGTCGCCCGGACACACCCTCCCAGTGTTACTGCGCTCCCACCTCAGCGGGAAACTTTCCAGGTCCAACCAGCGTCTCCGGCAGGAAGTAGGACACTGCGCACATGTGGTTCTGCTTTTCCTGCTGCTGGTGAGGCACCGCAGCAGTCAGAGTTCACTTCTGTTTGAATGCAACTTTGAATTCTCTCTGCTCACCAGCATCACTCGCTATGAAGATATAAATACATGTGAAACAAGATGATGTCTCAGCATGAGTTCAGAGGGAAACTCCTCAGAATATTCTCAAGAATTTGTTTTTGTTTCATTTCTTTTTTGTGTTTTTCACGACCAAAAAAGTCCATCCTTCCTATAAACTAACTGAAGCTCCTATGCCAGTGTAGAGCTGTTCGCATCCCTGAAACCAAATGTGATTTAAAATACATCCATTTTTCCAGTTTCATTCATTTCCATCTGATCAGTGGTTGAATAAAAACAAAAAGATTTAGAATTGGCGCCGCTAATAAAAGAAGGCTGCAGGCTCAGTATTCTATTGCAACCTCTACAAGCACAAACAGGCTGACATGATTGCAACACGGTGGAGTTTGCAGCACTGCAGGTAATAACAGGCTACACAAAAGCTGCTCGTGTCTCCACATTACTGCCATCGTCCATAGATGTGAAGACCGGGGGCCATTAGTGTGCAGTTGGAAGGGAGGGCCGACTCCTGCCGCTACAGCTGGTGAGACTGAAGAACTGAAGGTGGGCGAGGAAGTGCAACTGTCGCGGGTTGAGGTTCTAACCTGCAAGCTGTCTGACTGCGCAGGTACTTCCACCCACAAACAAGTCAGAGTCGAACAGCAAGAGATAAAAACGCACCGTAACAGTGAGATGGAGAACTCACTGCTATGTCAGCTCAAGGGTGGAGGTGGAAGCAGAAGTAATAAACATTTGAGCGCCACCAAAAGCAGAACTCAAACACTCACCATGACAATAAAAAATAGAAAAATAACAGTTTGGGGGGTGTTGTTGAATCATTAAAGGCAACATTTGAATATCATATTTAATTATTTAAGTAATGTATAAAGCAGAGGTTTGAAGAAAAACTATGCACCTAAATGCTGTATATTGACTGTAAAATAAGAACAGAAAACACCACATTAACCTGCAATATAACAGCAAATTAAAGGAGCTTGAGGAATATTTGTATGATTCATCTGACTAGAAAACTAAGACGAGATGATCTAAAATGATAGAGTAGCGTGATGTTGCTCTTCAAGACCGCTCCTCGACTCTAAATCAAGTGTGGGGTTGATAGTCCTCTGAATCAGCAAGGCCAACAGCCATCACCTCCAGTCAAGCAGGATAAATGCTGGGAACAGATCAGCCTGTCAGGAGAGGCAGACGGCGGAAACAACTTCATTACTTTCTGCATCTTAACGCCATCTCATTTGTTCAGACCGCTTGTATACTGGTTGTGTCTCCATGTGCTCTCAGGGCCATAACAACACGGATGGAATTGCATGGAACTTCAGAAATGAATTTGCGTCAAGACCGATAACTCGAGCAGACGCGTGAAATGGAAAGAATTATGCTACTAAGTGTGAAACTGAGGTGGGACAAGCACAACAAAGTCATGACAGGCTCCAGCTGCACTCAGAAGCGCAGGTTTTTTCCGTGTTGAATGTAAAAGCTCTAAGGTTGTGAAGTCAAAGATGGTGAGACAACTGCAATTTGTCGTACACCAACTACAAAACACAACACCATCTGCATTACAGTCTGTTTTCGCTCCTCCCCAAAAAACTCCTGAACCATCTTTCAACTGCAAAATCCACTTCCATCTCGGTGGCTGTCATAGAACCAAAACACATGCAACTTTGTAACTGATCAAAGGGCAACGGAATAGACAATTACAGTGTAATGCATCACTAAGTGGAATTTTAGAAAGTGCATGGTGCTTCGCTCATTCTACACCTGCCACATAGGGATTCTATGATGCCCCTGATCACACTCGCTAATATAAGTTACTGAAGCATCATTCATGATGCAGACAGCATGCGCCTATCAAGTTCATAAAAGCCATCCAAATGGATCATAAATCCACGGAGCAAACTGGCCTCATATTATCCATCCATTTAGCTCGGCTCATTTGCCATTGGGTCGCAGAGGCAGCAATCCACGCAAGAGACCCAGACTCTCAAGTTCAGATGCCACATCACTCAGCACCTCATTTCCATCCACAATGTGATAACTCTGTTATTGTGTGACTTTTGAACACTCACACAGGAACATTGCTGCATTCAAGTGGTGTCGGAACATTTCAATTCCTGAGTTGGAAATCTTCTTCAGAAGCCCAAGAGCAAAGTCAGGTTCAGGGTTCTCCCCAGCACTTCAGCAGCAAAGAGCCCCCCTCTATCAACTTGTATCAGAGTGTGGCTCACAATGTCAACGTTCCCTCACCATCAGTGGAGGCAGACTCCACCCTTTAAGGAGGCCAGTGGATGATGTACAATACACAGCCACTGCCCTCGGAAAAAAAATCTTGATGAACAGCAAGACAGCCACATGGAAGCTGTCTTATAAAGTCATTTTCTCTGTGTTGTCCTGAACACAGCACTGCCCTTTGACAAGTCCTTCAAAAGAAGTAGCAGATCTGGATCGCCACTAAAATATTCATTTGAGTTATTGTTTGTCTTTGACCGACAGACAGGCAGACTGAGCATCAGGTTTTAAGGCAAGGCTAAAGTAGAGCCCAACCTACCCCCAAAAAGTAGTAACCATGTCCCCTATTGAAGCACCAAGAAACAGTGCTCTTCATGACCTCACAAGAGGTCACCATTTGGTGAACACATCAGACCTTCTCTTGATTCAAAACCATTGACCTCCAGGTACTGACCACTGCAGATGTGTGTTGTAGCTCAAGTATGAGAACAGGAAAGCAGAAGACACGGCATGTGAAACGTTTTACTTCACATTAAAACACCCTCCATCTTGCCATCAAACGCCAAGACATCACCTGCTAAACACTGCCAGCTCATTTCGACAGAGGTGTGAGGTCAATCTGCAGACCTCCAGTCAAAGCGACCAACAAGGATACGGTGGAGAATGTTGGGTGGTAACGATCGGAAATTGAAGCGCGATTGTGGGTGTGATGGTTTTTATAAAGCAGAGAACTCCAGACGTTTGAACCATCAACACTCATTGACGCATGGACTCCGGCTGTCAGAATGAGAAAGGTGACGCTGTAAACAGCACATGTTCGTGTGTCTTCTCATTAAGAAAAGGGTTCACGAGCGGTACAGTAAATGCGCCGGAGAACATGTGGCCACGCCGCGCGTAAAACGGACAGGTAGCGCGGCGTCACAATTCTCCAATCCGAGCGACGGTGTGAGAGACATATGGCCACAGCGAGATGATAAATCGGATTTCTGGACTCACCTCGACGCCTTCAACAGTGCATCCTGAGGAAAGGTTGTGTTGGAAAGGCGAGGCGGTTAGTCGGCGCTGTCACCGGGAAGGAGGAGTTTCCACCGACGGCACAGGATCACAGAGGACCCGGGTCCTTTGGCGTCAATGGTGGATGAGGGGAGCCACCGTGTGGCCACAATATGTACTACCACCAGAGCTTTGTTTCACATTACTTTCACATTTGTTTCCATTATATTATATTATATTATATTATATTATATTATATTATATTATATTATATTATATTATATTATATTATATTATATTATATTATATTATATTATATTATATTATATTATATTATATTATATTATATTATATTATATTATATTATAATGCAATTGAATAATTAAGAAATAAATTGACATGCTAGTTATACAAATGCTATATCATAAATGTACAAAGTGATAGAGCTTGAAATGCCCATTAAGTCATTCATAATTGTTATTTTATTCTCCACTGCACAATACTGTACAGCGTGTTTGATCGTAATGTGCTTGATGTAGTATTTCAAACCCCAAGTTGGAGATAAATAACATGACGTTCGGTTACTTTAAGCAGGTTCTTTTAGACGTCTGTGTGAGCGTGTTTCCACACTGTCTACTGATGAGGAAGGTTGTCATACTACAGGTGGGCCACTGTTGGTAATCCTGGTTTCATTGATGCAACAGTGGCAGGCGTGTAAAGCCGGGCAGATACTGCATCACCTTGCATGACTCCTTAGACTCCCAGTTATTGCCACATCACTGTTCCCACTGTTTATTATTTACTGTTTATTGAAGTTTGTACCCCTAGAACATCACTTTTGATTTGGAAGTTTAGAGCCTCAACTGCTGTTGTCTGCATGTTATGATGCCACTCCCTTTGGCACGGTCATATCTCCCACAGTGACATAATGAGATGGCAACTCATCTTTGAGCAATTTATCCTGAGGAGGTTAATGTTTAATCTGGTTTATGTGGCATCAATCTGTAATTTCCACCCATGGACTTCAAATTCCCACTTGACAGCAAGAGACTGCAGGTAAACAACAGGCTTCATGACTGCTGGTTTAGGTTGAACAGAAACTGGTGCTTCGTCAGTGGCCTGAAACACCTGAAAAAGTTCAAAACGTCATTTCAAAAAGGCAGGCGAAAGTCGCGATGTTTTGAGGAAAGGTAACTCAATGACATAATTATACAATAATAAAACGATATGTGTACTCATAGTAAAAGAAATCAACTAAAAAGTTAAATAACTAAAATAAAACAGTATAGTACTTAAATGATTAATACATAAACACGATGAATGTCATTATTATCATTGTTATTATTAATATTATAGCACAGCATACGCAAGTCAGCAGTTCACACAAATGTCCAAAACTTATAAACTAATCATACAATAAAAGGGAAGACTTCAAAATGACCTTAAAACGGCATTATTTTTTTAAAGTTGTGATGGTAATATTATAATCTCATGATGAATAGAGCCACTTCACTTGACCAGGTATGACGCCTTCACCGTGAAACAGCGCTGTTGCCATGACAATCAATTCTTATCTGAGTCCCTCACTAACCAAAGGTCGTGGTCATAATCAGGTTTTATGAGCACCAGCAGCTCAGACTTCGTTCTTCTCACCAGCCATAAACATCAAGCCAACCTGCGCGTCACACGGTCCGACTCGGAGTCTGGGATTTAGCTCCGAACTCCTGGAACGTCACGAAAATGCCGTCCACCAAGAAGACCCTGCATTACATCGCCAGCGCTCTGATTTCCTCCATCTCAGTTGGAATTTTGGGGTTCGCAATGTCAACACAGTGGGTTGAAATCGGACTACAGTGTGATAGAGAAGGAAGTGGCCTCTTCAATGGGTCTGCTGTGGTGAATTTGGATATATTTAACGGAAAGCTGGAGAGAACCATGTGCCCCTCTTTTGATCCTCCATTGAATTTCAAAGGTACATTACCAAGATAACAACGTCGCTATTGGCTACGGTATAACATCAATGAAGCATGAAGCTTCTCTGGATTCTTGTGTACTGTTTTTTTTTTAAGCCAATATAAGATTTATAACTCAAATGAAATCTTGCCTATATCAGTCAGTCAGAGTTGATGTTGTAGCTAGTAGTCATAATAACAGATAAGATGAAATGTAGCTGGCTAGAAATCCGCCACATATCCCGTGCGTTTATACTTACGTTCTACCATTTGAGCTAGGTCGCCCTACGAGATGGTTGAAACCAGAAATCAATATTTATTTGGATCCATGTTGTGTCCATTGTATCTGTTCAGTAGTTTTACTTTGTTCAACATTGTGTAGTTAGCAGTATTGTGATCATAAAAACATGTTTTTATGACGCTGCTTGAGGAGACCCAGCACAGGACGAGGCAAGCTAGCAAGCTAGATATGGTTGCGCGTCTCTCTAGCTTTGAAAAAGACTTTTGTCTTTGGATAATGTGTGACAGAAATGACACTGGTGGTGCTGGGTTTAAAACACTCACCTGCTATTGTTAACATCTATATATTGAATGACCATGATTTATGCCATAAAACGATTCCTTCATCTGACTGACTTCACACGTTTCTCTGAGCAGTTTTCGACAAACTGACAGAGCTCCAAACGTCGCCGGCCGTGCTGCACACTATGGTCGCCTGCTTCTTGTGCCTGTGCCTGCTGTTTTCAGCCGGCAGCATCCTCATCGCCCTCTACAACAGTGTCAGTAACCCTTACGAGACCTACATGGGACCCATAGGGATCTACTCCTGCAGCTCCATCAGTGGTAAGTCTCCTACATAACTGTCTCAAGAATAAGTCCAGCACACATTAAAATTGTGTGGGCTTCGTTCTCTCGGTCGCTTCTGATTCACTTAGCTGCAAACCTGTTTGAATCACACTTTTCAGAGACACAGGTTGGAAATGCCATCATTCCAGGAGACATTGATAACATTGAAATGACCTGATAGTATAGAATTATAGAATTAGCAGCTGTTTACAGGACACAGCACATGTTTACATTCCACAGTAAACATACAGTATTTTTCTTTCAAGTATTTTTTTTTTCAAGTCTCATGATCTGCGTGTTTTTTTTTCAACTTTTACTCCTACATTTACCACCAACTTTTGGCACTCCCATCATTATATGGTTTTTATCTGCACGTCTTCCCCACATAGATAATACTTAACATTAAAGATGCATTTTTTTCTTTAAAAATTGTATTTCCTTAGTATTGGTATATTCAAAATCCTGAAAGAAAGAAAAAACCTCTATTCGATCACATTGCACTTGATGAACAAGATACTTTTCGCTTTTATAGGAAACATTTATTGTGGTTGTCGTTTTATGTTATATTTATTGATAATTATATGAGATATGTGCGTGCATTTGTTTTATATTACATTTCATTCTTATCCATCGGGTTAATTGTTGATGACCACACAGTTTTATTATTATTTTCAATTTATATTTTAAGGCTGGGAGATAATATTGCGGATCAATATCCTTCCATTTTATGGTAAGATGTCTGATGTTGGAGCACTTACTTTCACAAATCCATTTGCAAGTATTTATTCGTGCTGTTAATTCCATCAGTTGAAGAAATGTCCTGTCCTGCTTCTAAATGATTCCATCACCTGGTGGGGAAGTTTTTATACAAGAGTGAATGAAGTTTTGTCAGTCTTTTGGTTTGGAAAGAGCTGAGCCAAGAGGCTTATCGTTACAGGGCTGGAGTAAGAGAAGAAGTATCAAGGCAGGATACCACCTGCCTTTGTGGAGTGGCCAGCGAATACTCCACTGTAAGCAGTCTGGAGAGAGTTCTTCTCCTCTCTTGCTTGCATATTCCCTCAGATGAGAGAAGCATAGAGAGCAACCTCACTAACAAGCTTATCATTTCTGTGGATATGATGGCAGATATTCAAAGTCCGTCTCTTCCCTTATAATGTGGAGAATGCTTGAACCATTACTACTCAAAGCAGAAGACCATCTTTATATAAAAAACTGTTTCCGCTCTTCTCCTGCAGCCTGTTTGTCGGTGTTGGTCCTCATCATCTTTGTGATCAACGTCCATGTGACCAGTCTGGCGAAGGATCTAGTCAGGAGCAACTCTGATGGTATTCCAGTGGAACTTCAGACCGAATCTTTGAAAGTGCAGGTGGGATACTTCCTGCTCATCCCTTACACGGTTCTGTGCCTCCTGGCCATCGCCCTGGTTTACATGTACAATCACGCCGCCTACACGCACCGACGAGAGCAGCAGAAACCCACCCAGGACGCGCCCAAGGAAATCATGATGTACTAGCGGAGCAAAGGACACTGCTGGAAAATTGCACATCCAACTAACTTATTATCATTTCTCAATCTCAGCATGATTTATATGCAGTGTATGTTTGGTGGTAGATTCACGAGTCAGATCAGCTGCCATTCCTGTGTTAACTTATAGAATAAATGAAAGACTTATTTTCAGTTGCCCAAATGTGTCACTTGAAAGCATGTTGGATGAACCACAGAACAACATACTGTATTAGTCTTAACATTATCGCACAAGTTAAGATTTATTAAATAGTTCACTTCAACCTGATTCCAGCCAAGTGAAATAGACATCACCAAAATGTCATATGCGGATTATGTTTAATAACACTGAGGGGGGAAAGTATGACTCCTTGTGGGAGTATTCAGGCCTCAACACAACACTGTCATTCGCAAATAAAAAAAAACATTAAGTCTGAAAATGCAGCTGTTGTTGTTTATACATTTTACCAATGAATATTTCATGCTGCTGACACGCCATGCTGAACACTGAGTGAACAGTGGAAACATAGGCATGAATGTGTTTGTTCTCTGCTGCCCTCCACTGTCTTCAAAATGAATTACAACTCATATTAAAAAGTCCAAGAACACACGTTTGGCATCCACTTATCATTGTTAACATCGTTGTCTTTTTATTTTTTTAGATTGTTGTAAGATTCTGATATTCTATATATAATATGTATATCAAAACAATGGTCTTTGTACCTTTCCTCTGCGTCAGGATGCCAGTGTCGGCCTCATTTCTGAATAAAACACTTCTATTTGTGAGCTGTTTGTTTATGTTTTTGTTGTTTCACTGGAGCAAGAAAACAGAAGTAAAGTGCACCCATGTCCCGTCGGCAACCCATCGTGCTGCAGTGAAACTCAGATTTCGGTTGTTTAAGAACATGAGGACGAACCTGGCTGGGAGTCAGCGTCTCATGTCACAGTCTCCGACACTTGTTCACAGCTGTGATTCACCTGATTGTGTTGACACCAGAGCGGCGCTCCGAGTGTCCTATTACCGTTTCCCGTGTCCCATCACTCAGGGCCCGAGTCTGTTTGGACATGCCCTCTTCTGCACCTTTCAGACCTGAAACGCCTGCTAACTGCCTTCAAAAGAACCTCTGTTCCTCAAAGTCTCACACTTCAAGGGGCCTGTGGAAGGATGCAGCCATTTGTGCTCCGCTTGTCGCCGTGGATGTGTATTAAATTTCGGAGAATGCACAGCATTCTCCATCAATCAGACACTGGAAAGCGGCATGTCATCAGCGGAAATGTCGACTCCTTTCATGAAGAACTATGTATCCTGGTTTGGGATATGAATGTATAAATTTGATGGGACTTTTTGGATTCGTTTTTATTAAATAAGTACAGACAAAAATAGTCACGTTGATCCAACTGAGATGAGTCGCACATGAAGTGTCTTTAGCAGGGAACATTTTTCATTCCAGGTGCACCACATTATGTCATAACCTAAACATCCCTGACGCAAGTGGTGGAGTGAGGCTGTGGTGATGCACGGAAATTCTAAAACTTATGAATAGAAGCACACGAAATGTAGTTCTTTACACTGTATTAACATGTGATTAATTACAATAAATTACAAATATAAATAAATAAATATAAAAACTTGTTTTTTAAATTGAGCGCCACCTCAACCACTATTTCACAGGAAACTGCATGAAACTCAAGTCATTCAACCAAAAATGGTGACGTGTGTAGTGTGTGTGCCAAACAAAAGTGGCTTCCTGCTGCGAGGAAGTGGCTCCTCTGAGAGTTGAAAATGGATCAACAACCTCAGTCCAAGCTTGATGTGTTTGTCATCGACTCATTCTCTCTCTCACAACACAGAATTGACAGGTGAAGGGAGCAAGGATGGCTCAGCCGTTTCTCAGCTCTTAGTTATCAGTTACTAATAGAATCCATTGCTCGCTGCTTCAAAAAAAAAAAAAAAAAAAGCAATGTATGAACCAAAAGAGCATGTCCAACCATTGGGCCAAGGCCCATGAATGCAGGTTTTTTGTTTTACACCTCTCAGCCACGAGAGTTTTAATACACTGATGGTGGCAGTAGTGTGTCATTGCATTTGTGATAGTTACCAACTATGAAGAAGAAAAAAGAAAAAAATGATAAAGAAAGAGATTGCGCCCCAACAGTAAAAACTGGTCATGAAAGCACCTTGAATCAGTTTTTAAAATTCAAATTAATTAGAAAATTGTATGTCGATACTTTCATTTAGTTTATTTATGAGAAAGAAAATATTTTATGAAATGTAGATGTTGTTGTATTATATTTACTTTTATTATATTTACTATTCAGTTTTTCCAATTTTCTCAACAGTTCTCATCAAGTGTATTTTATTTCTTCTTTTTTTTATGAATATTACTTGCACCTGGTTCTACTGCTGGTTGGACTGTTCAATGACAAATATCTTGGCACTGATCACATGGTTTCATGTCATTTCACTAGGTTTTGGCTGGTTTAAACGTGCGAAACGTGTGGTCATTGAACACAAGTGAAATCAGTGAACAGTGAAATCAGTAATTCTGAAATCAGAAATCAGTAAAGAAAACGGTGGGCCCCGAGATCAAAAAGGTTAAAGAACCCCAGTTCTATAAGACGCTTCACCTTACTAGTCAGCCTTAAGGTGCTTTAGAAATCTCAGTATTTTAATAAAAAGGCCAGTGTTATAGTACCTACAGCCTCCAACATCACAGATTCAACCATGACAACATCACACAGGACCATACAACAATATCCTGCGTGTAGTCCTTTCAGGTATTTGGTGAATAAATTTGCACTTTTACTTATTAGAAGTTGACGCAAATATGTGTTTATTATATTGTACCTAACCACCAGAGTGTCGCTGAAATAGCATTATGGTCATCACCATGGTAACCTCATTTAAGTGACCTCTTCTTATTGGCTAAAGGTAAAAGCGTAATTCAGGAGCGCAGCAATGTGTCTCCAAGGACATTTCAAGTGGCACAATCATTTTAAAGCTATTTATTGTAAGGCTTTATGATTTCCAGTTAAGAAAGCAGCATAATTCTGTTGCAGCAACGTGAGCTTCAACATGCTGCAGATACCGTCCCAGCAAGCAACATTATCACATCGTCTGCAAAAGGAATAATGTTTGTGATGTTCAGACGTCACCTGAGAACAAAAGCAACCAAAATATTCTGTTTCCACCCAAACTAAATCAAATGCAAGCGACTTCTGACAGGTTTGAATTCAGTACCCAGCTCGGCTGGGATTAGCTGCGGAGGCAGGCCGTGTTCTCCGGAGGAGGTCGTGTCAAATCCTGCATCAGTGCGACATCACCTGCTGGGACACTGACAAACGGCCTCGAATCCCTCATAGCTCGCCCTCATTCCCAACTGCTTACTGATGGCACAGAAATATACAGCGCAGTATTTTAGCAAGCCTGAGCTGACAGGAAGCCGCAGGAGAACCGGGAATACACTGAGGAGAATCCTGTAATCCTTTCTTCTCGCCTTCAAACAGCTGCCAGAGAAGAAGTTCCACTGATCCTCTGGTGTGGTCACTCAGCTGTGAAAGTGCTGAATTGCTATTGAGAGAGAGATTCCTCTCAGTGTTTGCTGTGCAAACATCGATTCAATCCAATCAGAGATGATCAGTAATCTTTTCCTCTCCACCTCTGAGTCTCCCCTCACCAGTGTGGCTGAAACCCCGGGATTATGTACCAGCTCTTAATCCCTGACCACTCTTTCTATGTGATAGGATTAAAAAGGCAAACTTTTGTACCTGTGAAATCTGATCCCACCTGCTCCTGCACTACAGAGGGCCATGCAACACACACCTCCAGCTGCGGGGCAGGGGGCGTGCATCCACAGAGGGGGTGTTTGCTCTGGCTCTGCATTCACCAGTTCAAATTCACACGGAAAAATGAGAAGCTTTGGTCCGCGAATAATGTGGGGGGGGGGCATGAAAGCACCTCAGAAATGACTTCCCACATCAGTAGTGCTCACATAGTGGAAAAACCCCATGCATTGCTGTGCATGCTGATGTATGGGACGACTGAAAATCTATTTAATAATGTGATGGGTTTTTTTTGTGTGGTTTTGAACACATTCTGATACCGACATTGTTGACACTGCAGCTGCCAATAATATATTTTTATTTTAATATGAAAAAAATCCCACAAATTTTTATAATGTTTGAGACTGTGTCGAATTTTGAGGGTGGTTAAAAACTTTTCACTTGATCATTCAACACTGCGAAAGATGTACACAGTAAAACCTTCTTCTTGATTTTGACTACAGTGGTGCCTCGCTTTTCGAACGTCTAGGAATCTAACAAATCGGAATTCTAACAAAAATTTCAAGATTTTTTGCTTCGGATTTTGAGCGAAAATCCAGAACTCGAACGCCCCCGAAAAAAGCCGGAAAAAACATAACGTCCGCGGACCGATCAGACCCACAACGCGCTTTGTTATTGTGTATAACGCAGCCTCTGTATGCAGACTTGTCCCGTTAGCTACATTTGCTGACTGTTTTTTCTTCATATTGAGGTGTAAAACCTTTCCTGTCTCCACACTGGACCGTGGTAGAGTGTCACAGGGGAGGTGCTCGCTCTCCACACCTCCGAGGCTGGAGCGCTCACTCCAGGGTTTGATGTCCTGTTGTGGGCTGGAGCTGGGACAGGGATGAGGCGAGTCTGGGACAGAGCGTTACTTGGTTTATGACTTTGTCACAGCCAAACTGCACAGAAGCGCACATTCAGAGCTGGACACGCACCGGGCACCTCTTCACTTCTGGAGAGACGTCACTCACTCGGCAACCCCTCCCACATGCAGCGGCCACACACATAGAGGAACAGCGCACCTGCAGCAGACACTCTACATTCACTCCTACAAAAGACTATTTTAAGGCTTGGAACACATTATTTCTTTTTCCATTCATTGTAATGGGAAAAATCGATTCAGATTTGGAACAAACCGCTTCTCTAACGGCCTTCTGGGACGGATTGTGGTCGGGAACCGAGGAACCACTGTACATGGAGTTCAACTCCAATGTACTGTAATGGTCGTAAAACCCATATTTTACACTGCATTTTTTGAACACGCAGCATCATTTTTCTCATACAAATAAAAATGCATTTCATCATTATATCAGTATTTTTTTTATTTGTATTTTCAGTCAGTGCAAGCATAGTACACTTCCACAATTATGCTTCTCCAATAGTGGTAAGGCAAATCTCACAACACCTATACAATATATTTTTGGGCCACTTGTGGCTTTTGTTAATTATCACAGGGCTACTGAATATTTTATTATTATTTAAAATGTTATTAACTTTTGAGGTACTACTAAAGACACATATGTACTGATGCCAAATGGTTATTGAATAGTAAAATTAAATAAAGACTTTTGCCTTTCTTAAAGAAATGTGACTTTCCAAATATTCTAATGTAATATCCACATATATTACATATCACAATGCAAACCATACATACATAGATACATACATACACCCTGGACATGTGCCAGTCGATCGCAGGGCATGTCCTTGGGTTGTGGAAGGAAACCGGAGTAGCTGGAGAAAACCTACGCAGGCACAAGGAGAGCATGCAAACTCATGCATAGCTCCACCATGTTGCACACAATAAACATTATTTAATAGATAAATAGTATATTAATACATTATTTAAATATTTATTTTTCCTTTTAGAACCTACTGAGAACCATGGTCTCTGACTTATAATAAGTTCTAAATATAACAGCTTTTTATTTGGCCTGACAAATTCACATTGAGGTATTGTATTGTACTGTCCTTCACATTGTGCAGTATTTTAAGAGGTCATTTATATTGAGTCAACTTGATATCACCATCGTGTTTTGACACTGGGCAGACGAGGCCCCGCACAACACGCATGAGGCAACATTGGAAAAAGCAGTTTCTCCCCTCCTCTCCATTATCATTCATCTTAATTTGTCACTGAAGGCTGAAGGTGAAGACGAAGGAAAGGCCATGAGGAGGAGGGCTGGGAGGTAATTGCACCCCTGCTGCTCCATTATGGTGTCATTCCTCTGTTAACGGAAGATAAGATCTTCTCCAAACCACCTGAAGCTAATTCTCCACTTTACCTGGCTGCAAGGAGAAAGACAGAAGAAGACAGAGGGCCTGAGTCGCACAAACCTGGTGGGGAAAAACCAGGGCGATCCATCTCATCGCAATCACACGCACCAATCTGGTTTGGAAAAAATCCTACATCCGACGCCACGTGACTGTTTAAAGCTGCAGTGATGGATGTGGGGAGGACGGAACACTTTCCCTGCCCCGGGATGTTTGACACCACACTTGATTCATAGGTCTCTGACAGGTGTGACGGGCCGAAGCTGCGACTCCAAGAGACACAGCTAGACCTCCTGACATGGTTCAGTTGGTTCGGATTCAGACCAGGAAACCGACTTTCAGCACCAACATTGGTCTGCCATTGATTATCAATTACATTGTCAATTTTGAATGTCAAACACCTGTGGATTACATTTGACGTACATTTTACCATGCAACACAATTGATCAGATTTCCTCCCCCCCGCACACGTGGCTTCCAACACTGTGTTGTCCTAAACCATTATTTCCAACATTCCCTCACTCACCACCTGAGCCGATATGGGAAGAATTTCTGAACTACGGACGAAATAAAAAGTCTCTTATTTCCACTATTTATAACAAACTTCTTTTAGCTGTCAGTAACCCAGAGGTCAAAGCCAAAGCAGCCTGGGAAAAGGAGCTATCTATGAAGTTTGAGGACAATTGAAATATTGAAATTCACACCAGTTCCACTTGTGCACGCCTATCACTCACAAAGTTCAAAGTTCTGCATGTTCTGCTATTCAAAGACCCACCTTTCCCAAATCCACCCTGATCTCTCAGACCGCTGTGGCAGATGCCACGCCTCTCCCTGTGATTTACCTCACATGTTTTTTCTATACTGGAATCATATTTTTCTTATTTTTATATTCTCCCCCCAGTAAAAATGTATCATCAAATAGCCATATTGGGGCTCCCTGAGAGCTACAAGAAATACACCAGTAATCAGCTGGATGTTACTGTTCATGCACTTCTGTCATGTACAGAAAGCACAATCCAGCTCACAGTGGCTAACAGACACTGTTTTTCTTGAAACGTGAGAAAATCCAAGTGAGCGGAAACTCTGAGGAGTTCATTTCTAAGTGGCAACCCTTTCTGTCCATCGCCTGGTCCTTAATTTTATTTCATCTCAATTTTATTCTTCCTCTCTTTCATTATTCTTATTTATTTTTCATTTTCTTCTGCTCTCCTTCTTGCTCTTCCTTTTTCCAAATGTTTTTTTGGGAAAAAACAGAACATTATATTGTACTGTGATATGTTTTTCAATGTCATTTCCATCAATAAAAGTATATATGAAAAAAGGCTGCCTATGTTTTTTTATGTTAAAAGAAGAAGAAGGCAAGGCAACATCCAGTATAGTCAGGTAAAAGCAAGGCCAACATGGATATAAACATGGTGCAAGATAGTTGCATGTCCACCTTCCTTTTCTTATCATGATGCTCCGATCTGAAGTCAATCCTTGAGAAAGTTCCCGGTTCAGAAACTTCATGAACAAGCGGTTACACGAGCGACAAACACTGTGACATCACAATGGGATTGACAGCTGTTATTCTGCTTCTAGCACGGCTATAAACCCTCCCACCTCAGATCAAGTTCAGGTGAGTCATCTGCACTGGCTCAGCGTAGAGCAATTTAACGTATATATTTTATACAGCGGCGGCTGGTCAGTAGAGGGCGCCACCCCACCTGTATGAGTGTATGATGAAGACATTAGAGAATGAATAAATAAATATGTTTAGAAGCCACGATGATATTCTGAACCATGTGTTTATACATTTAGAGGAGCATGCTACATATTATACAATCAGTTATATAAGTTATATTATACACAATAAGTTGTGTGACGGATTTCCGCCTCAGGGCCCAGAAATCTTTGCCATTGACTGTTGACTACACTGCTTGTACAATTGCTGCTCCACTAGGGCGATGTTGGGGCTCACTCATCCTGCACCCAGAACTGAGTAGGGTTCATATATCAACTTTCTGCCATCTCTTTCTTTTAGCTATTTTGGAACAAAAAAATAAAATAAAATATTTTTATTTCTAACTTAACTTCAGTGTCTGACTGCTTTCATTTGAATGTGACCATTGCTCAAAATACTTTTATTTAACATGTATTTATTGCGGGATATTTTAGGGCTCCAAACAGTATAACTTCAGATTCAGAGTAATATGAAGCTATCTAAGAATGAATGAGTGCTTTTTAAGCCGTGTTTTGTATTAAATTATATATATTGAGACGTTTTGAAACTGAAACTGGCTCTGAATTTTTTCACCAGCCACCACTGATATTATATTAAAGAAGGATTTGCTGTCTAGGATTGTGGTAACTCGGGAACAATTTGGATCATGGTTTAATAAGAGATTGGTTGTTGAAATACATATAAGGTAAGGGGCATTTAAGTCGAGTCAGTTAGAAAAAATCTGCAGGGTCAGAAAGTGCTTAGAAAGATGTAGTTAGGAAAATGGTTTGCGAGAAGGTACAGTGCAGGAAGTGAGCAGAATGTCAGGTTTAACTAGGCTCAGGGGTTGTTTGAACATTTTAATAAGGTTAAGTCAATTTAAACATGGTGAGGATCAATGGAATGGGATTTTTTAGGAACGCAGAGCAGCGTGGGCAGACATAGTGTGTGTCACATGACTGGACAGGTGCAGCAAAGCTGAGTTAAAATAGGCTTTTGACATGAAGGCAGAGGGAAAAGCTGGTTGTCAAATGAAGGTGCATTTATGTTTTATTAATGCGTCCCCGTGTGAATCGCCTGTCATGAAACATGACGTCTCATAAAAGCTCTGCGTGTCATCGTCTCCTGTCAAGACTCGGAACATCTGAGCGTCTTTTCATGCAGCCAGAGTGGCTTGTTGGGTGTCAGAGAGTGTATCAAGTGCCCCCCATTGAGCCTCATGAATGGATTAAAGGATTTGCACAGCTCTGTCATAACGCTGTCGATCACTGTCACACTTCAAATTTACTACGAAGGGGAAGAAGACCCTGAGGGCCAGTTGTAATAAAGACATGAGCTTCAACAACAACACGTCCAGTAACGGGAGTTCAAAAGCACACGAGCTCAACATCTCACTTCACGACTGTCCACCTTTTCTGGAAAGTCGGTGCAATTCAATACTTCTGCGCCTCTTCATTCATCACCACGTCTCGTGTCGCTTCAGCCTTAAAAGCCGTACTCGCCTCTCCACGTCTGATAAAACAGAGCTTCTTTGAGCCTGGCTGAATTTGATATCTGTTCTGCTGGAACCGGCGATGGAAACAATGTGTTCGCCCCACAGGAGGCGATGTTCACTGTCATTCAGCGAAGACGTGGAGACAAGGAGTCTGACTGCTGCAGGGATCAGCGGCTCTTTCAGGCCTGTTTGCATGTCTATGAGACAATTTGTCAGAAGGCAACACCGCTGACCCTGGAACAGCCTGAGCCAGATGCCTGTCCATTCACACCAGTGATGATCACCCTATTGAGCTCTCTAGCAAATTAGTCTGTTTTTATTATTATTATTATTATGTCGCATTATTATATATAATAATATATAATTATTATATCCTCTATATAATTTTTTATCATGTTATTATTATTATATTATTTTTATTGTTATTATATCCTCGCTATTATTTATATTGTGTTATTATTGTAATTATTATTATTATTATTATTATTACATGGTTCGTGTTTGCAGCATGTTTTAACTAATAGATTGAAATGGACTTTAAATAAAATATTTATTTTTATCTTAGATATTCCATTAAGTCCAGGTAATGTTTTTTATAAAATATGTATCATCATGTTACAAATTCAACTAACTTGTGATACACTTTAAGTCTTAAATAGAATATGTTAAATAAAAAATATGTGATGCGTACTACAAAATGAAATTGGCCATGCTGAAAAACGTGAAATACAAATAGAGATAAGACTCCCAGACCTGTCCTCACCCACTGGTTTGGTGTCAATGATGGGAGGAAGAAGATAGAGGCATGAAGGAGGGACGGGGGGGTGGATGGACGTCGGGGGAGGCAGGGTGGATGAGGGGATCACCTTGCCAAATCCGCTGTGACTCTTTGGCTCTGTGCACTAAGTGAAGTGTCCGGAGCCAACACGTAGCGGGGTGAAGGTCTCCCTGGGGCGACACTCAGGCCTCGCCTCCATTGTCATCTGTCCGTCTCTCAGCCTCTTCATCCAGCTATCCGCCTGGAGCTAGCTCACTTCCTCTCTCTGCATTCTTCCTCCCTCCATTACCCCCAGGAGGAGCAGGGGAAGTCGTGCCGAAGGGGACTCCCAGGCAGGGTATCCATGTCGGCCCCGAGATGTTAGCCTCATTAGACCATTAATCAAGCACGACCAGCCATAAAGCTGTAGACAACAATGGAAACAGAGTGAGGAGCGAGGGCCATCACTCAGTTCAGCACCGAAGTTTTCATTTGTCTAAAATGTTTGTCAACAACGCTTGTGTGGAAAGCACAGAAGCTGCCAAGGAATGTCAAAGCGGATCATGTTTCAAAGTCGCTGAAACTTTACTTTTATTCAGTGAGTCAAAAGCAATTGGAAGTTACAGAAAACATAAATTTAAAAAAATCACACAGGAGTGAATGCGGCACTCCAGTCTGATCAGATTGGGGTTTTACCAATGAGAATATGGCTACATTAAGATGAGGTACATTCCAGAGGGAGACAGACAACGTCATCTCTCAGTCTGGTCCTGGGTTTGCTGGTCTCCTCAGGACACTAGCTACAGTTAGTATAAACTAGCTGTGACTATGTACATTGAGTTCGGATGTTATTTGCAGAGTGTGTGTAAACTTGTCGAAGGACATTCACCGTCAACTGTGAATGTCTGCGAAGGCAGCAGATTGAGCGGAAAGACAAATATGCCATCATCTTCACACAGGCCGTCTCAGTGAGTGCACCCGTGTCAGAGTGATGTATGGACTCGGTAACACAAGCTCCCAAAAGTCATAGGGGGAAACCTGTCGCACTGCCAGCCTGGTTCTCAGATCCCGGGCGGGAGAATAGGGGCAGCATGACAACAGTGAAGAGCCGTCACTCATTTCTCCTCCAGCGGCTCATGACCAGAACCCAGACTTCTCCAGGACGGTTTGAGTGTTAAGCAGTCCAGGCAAAGGTCAGGCCTTGTGCTTTTAACACTGTGGATTACACCTTCAGAGGTTTGTCCGACAAAACCGTGCCCTTTGGCTTCTTCTACTTTCTGTGTGGCTCCCTGAAAATCCAGACCCAAGTCTCCTAATGGAACCGGCTCGGGAACTCATTTGTGAGGAGAAAAAGCACTAAGTCTGGGAGGAATTTCATCCCCTGGGGTTCTTTAAGTGATGTCCATCTCCTCTCTGTCGTCCGGAGCTGAAACTGGATAACATGAGTGACACTTGTGTGTTCCTCTCTTTTTCCCACAACAAAATGATGGTTACATGAATTTATATCTGTACCAATGAATCTCAACACTTTTATTGCAATACATTTGATCAACTGATACATGTTGACCAATACATTTCATATGAAATTCCTCCCTTCCTTTTATACATTTGTTGTTTATTTAATAATTATTATTATTAGTAGTGGTAGAAACTCTATAGTCAGTAACTACAAAGAGAATTCAAAATACTTCATTTAAATATTTCAAGTCAGATCATCTTCAGACATTGACACATTGAAGGGAAAATAGATTTTGGTAAAGGTTTCATTCATGTATTTATTTAATACTAGCACTCTATGAATAAAAGTCAAAACAATATAAAACGTTACAAAATCTCAAACAAGACTGTAAACCAATTATTAATGTCACTGGGATACAGTTCAGCAGTTTGTGTGTTGAATTGACAAAGCTGCCCAGCAGAGGCTCCACTTCCCTCCGGCCAGAGACTGAAATCCTCAAAGCACATGAGCCGTAGCAACATGAAGACACAATAAAATCGGAGATCTATGGGAACCGTCGGGGTTGGAAACGTCGGCAGTGATTTATCTCACAGCGCCACATGTTCTATGTGAGAGAAATAAATGTGAGGTGCAGGTGAAGGGATTTAAAATGATCCTGACGCACAAATGAAATATGGGAACATAAACGCACATTCTGTCAAAAGTGTGAATTATCATTGGTAACACACACTGAGGCGTGCAGCGAACCCCTGCCAGCTGTTGGAACGCTGCCCAACCCAAGACCCGGGAGCCGCCTCTTTCCAAAAAGGCTAATTTCACCTCAAACGCCGCGTCTGGCTACACCGGCAGCTAAAGCGTCGGTGGGTGATTCCACATTATTCCTTGTGCTTTTCAAACGCTCTAATCCTCTAAGTACGACACAAACACTTAACAATGGAATGTTTCTTCTCCGGGCCAGAGCGCGACCTGCTGTGAGGGCAGCTCTGCTTGCAATAAGATGTCAAAATAATCAGCTCAGAAAGTCCAGAAGCTGGCAAGGCCTCAAAGGAGCGCTCATCATGTATGACAGAGTCCATCGAGCGGGACAACAAGAGCATGTCTGTGGGTTCACTGGACCAACAGTGATCCGTAACTCCAGACAAAGAGCCTCTCTTGATGCCCAACAGTCATAACTCCAGGAACATTGAACACATTTTTAGAGGCTTTATCAGTCTCTGCAGGAATGAAGCACCAGGCGCATGATCAGACGCCTCACCACAATTACTGTACCTCATTGACAATACTACAGTTGTGAACAGATATTCTGATCAGAATATACTTAGTGGTCATATTCAATGAATCTTTGTGTGTGTGCGTATGTGTGTGCGAACTTGTGTAGCTATACCTGTGGGGACCTTGGATTCTTGGAAACACGCCTCCTTTTGCCGGTCCCCACAAGGTTAAGCCTCAATTTTTAGGATGAAAACGTGAAAATAACTGAGTCATTATAATTGAGTTTCAGTTTGGTTCAGAGTCCTGGTTAAGGTTAGCCATCTGTTTTGGATGGTTAGGGTCAGGGTGAGAGGCTGGGGAAAGCACTTTCAGCAATCAGAGGTCCTCATAAAACAAAAAAAAAACATGACTATGTGCATGTGTTTTAGAATGAATATGCATGAAGTGGTCATTTTGAACGACTGAAGAAGCAAAAGAGTTAGTTTGCACCAATACAAACCATAGCAAAAAGCATTGTTGGTGTGAATTCTACCACTGCATGTTTCTAATCATGCCGTAATAGAGGTTTTTGAACATAAAATAAGGTGCTCTTGATAAGAAGTGACTGGGAAGACTTCTCTCTCACTCCAGTCTCTCCCAGGAAGGGAACCTTTGCCATGCAGGGGCCCATAAATGAATGTTCTTCTGCGGTGAGTTTGACAGTGTGGGTACTAATGGAGTTACAGTTGGAAGGTTTGTACTCCAGTAGATGCATGTACCTGGACATGGTCAGTTTTTTTGGAGGAAAGTTGCCTCAGAGAGTTTGTTCACTCTTCTCTCCGAGTACGTTTACATGCAGAGTGTAGCCTGACGCCCGAAAGCGGCTGACGAAAAAACCTACACATCGGCAGAACAAGCTACAAAACACAGCAGACTTCAGGTCTGTCAAGCGTTCACCAGTCCAAACCTAGTCACAAATTTGATGTGGTCACAAAGTAAAGTGACATGCTTCCGAAAAGTCCACCCCCTTCACAGGTGGGTCAATCGAAGAGCTTGGCTGAAGAGCTGACACAGTCCTTGAACTGCCAATTAACGCATGAGTCCATAAGCTGCTCCGCTTAACCTCATAAGGTCCAGACATGGGATTCCCCCCCTACATAACTTCAGAACATTGAAAAGTTAACATTCACTGTGTGAAGTGACTCAAGTCCACCACAGTCCTCAGGTAATGATTATTTAATGTGGAGTGTAGTGAAAGCTGAAATAAAGTGCAGCATATTAGTTCGACCTAAAAGTGGTCATGGCAAGAGAACTTGAGGGTGGTTTGGCTATCATCAAACACCTAAATGAAGATCTAAGTTCCAGTCTCTCATGGCGTATTTGGGGAATGGACTGGCATAAATACAAGAGGGAATAAAGCTCCAGAAGCACAGAAAGTCTCCTCTGCTCAAAACAAATTAATGCGCTCTTTGTGCTTCCAGCTTCAGTAGAATCTCCACGTCTAGAACAAAAGCCAAACAAGGTTTTACAGTCTGGGCCTGTATTGATCTATTCTACTCACCGCGCTTCCATGGCATCTCATTTTGTGCTCCACTTCAGCAGACGCTTCTTTTCATTAAACCTGCCGGCCATGAAAGGCCCGGGATGATTGGCCCCTTGGCTGCTTAAATATAGTGGCTGGATGAGGCCTTGTGTTGTGGAATGAGAAAAGTCAAACGGGGCTTATTAAGCTGTCAGCGCGCGTACCATTACACAGCGTTTAAAACCAGCCAAGCCTCTGATTCTTCACAATTACGTTTATTGGACAGACTTCATTTTAGAACAGGTCCAACGTGTCATCATCGCTGGAGGATGACGACCTGGAAAAGAGCTTTATGAGTCGATTTTCTGTTTGGGATTCAGTTCTCAGCACCTCAATAAAACTCTATTAAATAAGATCATCATGCAGAGTTTACATTGATATCTATATGTGATCACGTAATTTCATTTGTTATATTAAATCTGATTTGTTTTCTAAATAATAATTCTTATTATTCTCACGTTTCATGGCAGTGATATTCTTCTGACAACATTTTTTTTGTTTTAACATACCATATCAGAGTTATAAAAATGAAGTTGAGTCTGAGTCCACGTAGGCTTTAACACCAGGGTGGACGTGATGAGTGACCTCTTTGCTCTGTAAAGTGCCTTCAGCATCTTTGTGAAGGTTTTCTAACTTACATTTACCATCAATCCGCGCCATCTCATTTGCTGCCCTTCATGGCGGATGCTTTGGTGATGACATCACGCTGTTCACCTGGAATTGGTGCAGTGAAAAATGTTCCTAGCGGAAGAAACTTTACGCGCGATAAAGCTGTTATTTAGGACAGTTCATTACTTTTGTCAGGAATGAATTCATCGCTTTGTGCCCAAATTGGTTTACAGTACTCCTCAATTGAAGTGAAGCAGGGTGACTTTGTCTTGGGTTTGGCTTGTTGTTGTCGATGAGTTGCGTAAACTTAGCGTGTGTGAGCCGCAGCAGCTCCACTGTTGACATGTACGCAGAGGGCAGCGTGCCTGCTTCGCCACGGAGGCACAGTCCACACAAACCTATACCTCGAAACACGTCCCATTAAGATAAAGACATGCCCCGCAGTTCAGCAGGGGTCATGATCGCTAGGCATCGGCGATTACATATTCAAACGTCCCCACAGGAGGCGTCTGAGCCGCTCTGCTGTCTGTCGACGGGGGTCAAAGGGCTTCCCCCTCCAGGACATGTCCCAAGGCAGCTCTCCCGGATTCAATCCCCCTTTGGCCCGTGGACATGTCGCAGCACATCACTCAGCAGACAGGCAGCTCCCTGACTGGGGTCATGCAGTAGACTGGCAGACAGGCCAGGGAGCTACTGTTCACCCCCCCCCACGCTCCCTTGGCTCCCCTCCTCTATTGTGATTTAACTGATGGCCACAAGCCCATTAGCATAATGATAAGAGATGGTGAGATGGTCCTTTGAGTTCTATCAGGCGGCCTGATAGCCCCGTGCAATGAAAGGGATAATTATATAATTCACCGAGGGAGGAGCAGTGACAGCTGCACAAAGGTATCAGGCTCAAACCCGGCCCAAACAATTAAGGGAGTGAGCCATCAATCTTGGTGTCCCAGGTAACCTGTCGGGACGCGAGCGCTGCAGCGTAAATAAGAAAGTGTGTCTCCAAACACGGCCCATTCATAAAACAGTCAAGCAATGACGCTGCACTTTCTCTGCTTCGACACGCTAGAGTACCCGGAGCACCACTGAGAGGAGCTCGCTTCTTTTTTTAGCTTCATGGTGAGAGCAGCGGGGGGTTAAAACAACACTCCGCTCCTGCTGTGAGCACTTGAGGACTTTTCTCTCTCAAAGCAACAACTTCATGGTAAAGTCGCCTCAAAAAAAAAGGTCCAAACATTTTCAATAGTGACAACTGATCTTTGGCTGTTCATGGGATTTAGGTTGACTTTTACTTGAACATTGTGATTGTACACAACCAGTACACTGGTCTGCATTCTTTTTCCTCTGAAGTGAAGGCCGCACTGCAGATCCGTGCAGAGGGACACTGAATGTCAGGCCAATTTGAAAATCTAAACTAGATGTTTACTTAACTACATTAAAATATTCCATTCCAAAGTGTGTATTTTCTTCTTCCTTACACATCTAAAAAGTTCGTGTAGTGCCTTCACATTACTTCTCTACTTGTTTTCTTCTAACCATTGTGCTTCACTTCGTCTCAGCACCTCAGGGTCTTGGGTTAATGGAGCCAAACGGAGTTGTGATCGATTGGGCGTGACATGGACCCTTATTCCAGCCAACTACAGATTTTAAAAAAGAGTCTGCAATGTTATCGAGCCATGGGAGGAAATCAGAGTGCCAAGGATAAGGGGAGAGCAAAAGTAATCTTGTGAGGAAGTGGAGGTGTTCAAGCCTCATGGGGTCTGAAAACAGAGCTGAGCCAAAAGGCAGGAGTTTTTGGTTGCGGCGAGGCACCAGGGCTGTAGATTCAGGTCGAAACAGTCTTCTTAGAAAGCAAAAACCTGTTTCAGAACCACCCGTGAAAAGCTAGCAACCTACAGGCACAACATTGTGAGGTCAGAGTTGAATTGAATTGGATTTTGAAGTGATGACATCTGCTGCTCTGTCACATTAAAAACCATAGGAAACCAGAAAATATGCAATGGCGAAGATGATGGTGTTTCAGTCAAAAGAATGCCCAGGACGTGTGAGGGGGAAGTGGGTGATTATTTCATCATCGGACCACCAAGTACTTGGGTCCAACAGAGCTCACGTTAGCAGGTCACATCACAACAACACTGGCCCTCTTGTCTCTCGTTTCCCGAAACGCTTCGAGCTTGTTAAAACCAATTTCCTCATTCATGGTCAATAAAGCACAACAACTGTTTGTCAAGTGGGGGCAAGTTAAATCTGTGAATATTGTTTACATCCCGACATTGTTGTCACTACATCACACGCACGCACACACACACAATCATGTCTTTGCAGTGCAGTGTGATGATGAGACCCCGGCGGCATGATTGCACCGCCATCATTCACCCACTACTATTTCAAAGAAATGATAACAACACCACAAAAGACCATTAAAAGCTCCATTCCCACGTCAGGGGGCACGTGGTGTGTTTACTGTTGACACCCGGGCTGTTTGGGGTTGATAGACTCCAATATCATGGTCAACACACTTGTCGAGCACATGAACTCTTTCACATCCAACTCTGTAACACAGTTGTTTATTGTGGGATTTGAGGCTCTCAAAGAGACGAGTCATTTTATATGGAGCTCCTGCTTGTTTAAGGTCTGAGAGAGAGAGAGAGAGAGAGAGAGAGAGAGAGAGAGAGGGGAAAGCTGCCAATGATTGAAACTTAGTTTCATATTGGACTGAGGCTCCAGTGAGAAGTACAAGCTCAGCCTCCATCGGCACGATCAAATTTGAAAGTCCAAACCCAGCCAAGCACAGTCACAGAACAGGAAGACAAACACGATGGGCAGCGAGGTCCACCAGTGTCAAAGTGTAAGGTTTGACCAGCATCTTCATCACTCTGTTGTTATGAAGCCGCATCTGCGAGTCAGACCCTTCCCATGATCCGGGCTGGTTGGGTGGCTATTAAGTCAATTATTACCTTAAGGAGGCGAGCGGCTTATCACAGTATTACATCTTCATGATTAAAGTGGTTAAAAGTGGTGCCTCTTTCAGATGAGAGCAGCCGCCTCTGAAGTGAGCCTGGCCTTGATGTGCAGTTTGGGATTAGTGGCATTTTCAGGGAGCGAGGGGCGGGCGGGCGGGTGGGTATGCAAGCCTCCTCTTTTTGAAAGAGCATCATTTAGAGCCTTCAGCCACAGATCATCCACGGCTTACGTGGTTACAGCTTGGTTGGATGTTGATCGGGTCCATTATTTGACTCTCTGAGGGGTGCGTTTGATGGTTTAAACTCGGGAGGGAACCTGAGGTCTCTGAGTCTGTCTCCCTTCTGCTGTCTCTCTATTGGTATGCATCCCTCATAATAGAGGCAGGGGTAGGGGGTCTCATTAGGGCCTGAGGCAGCGCTGGTTTGAAGGGTGGCGGGGGCCAAAGAGGGGGGGGCCGCATTGAATTCCTAAGGGCAGATGCACCAGTATCAGACAGACAGAACAAAGGTTTAATGAGAGCAGGTGACGCACCCACGGCAAATTCTTCGCCGCAGCTCCACATTAGCCGTCGCACACGCAGGTGGCCCGCGTCTTTGACGACAGGAACGTCATCCCGCTGACGGTTGGCACTGAGAGACGCCTTCCTCTGAGAGCCGCAGACACTGACTGACGAGTGCCGCACAAGTAGCTATTTCCAGGATCCCCAGAGCACAGAGGAGTCCCCCTGTTTCCGTTCCGGGCCGACAAGTGTCCAGGCTGCGCGGGGACGTCTGGATTCCCTCTGCTTAGGCCTCTTCCTCCAGCATCTCTCACCACTTCCTATGAGTGAAGCGCCAGCAGTGACAGCATGCAGGTGTCGCGTGTTGGGTGGTATCGCAGCAGCCAGTAAACAACACTCCACCATGCTTGCTTCTTTGCTTTGAAGGCAACAAGTGCTGCTTTTGCTTCTCATTGTGTCAGTGCGTGTCATTGAGAATACACTTTATAAACAAAAACACATTTAGGCTACAGGGGTCATTTTAATTGGCTTTTTTGGAAACAAACTAACGTGGTTTTAACTGTCAGATAAACGCTCACTTGAGCAATTGTCCACCACAAAATCTGTTTCTACCTTACAGAAGGAAACCGTCCTCTTTGAACTGAAACAGTTATTGAAAGCAACAGAACCCAAACCAAACAGCTGCCACTCTAATATGGCTCTGCTGTACTGAACATAGGAGTTGAAGTTCCATAACTACAATACAGTAGTACTCCTTCCTCTACTGGACTATATGAAGTCAAGTTCTTCTCAGAGTCGACTTCAGGACTGACCTGAGCTGCTACACTGGGACACAGTCTCAGTGCGACCAGGGTTTGTTTTGACAGGGGTCATGGATAAAGGATGATCCGGCTTCAGTCGCCTAATGTGAGAACAAAGAATTTGTCAAAATAAAACCCAGTCGTAGATCACACGGGCTGGTAGTGGTGGCGAGGAGGAAGGCTAGGAGGGGCACTGTTTCTGGGCTCGTTCTGGCTAGAAAGCTCCTGTGTGTCTTTAACTCTTTCAGCAGATTCTGACCTTCTGTCAGCACCAATAAATCTTTAACTCGCAGATAGAAGTCGCTTGCGCCGGAGAATTCGTCACTCAGGAGCGGTGGCTCTTTACTTTGTTTTGTAATCTAGTGTCCAGGCAAAGTGAGAAGCTACACACTGACTTAATGGACACATGAATGAATCTATGACACCGTGAAATGCAAACGCTGTCTGCTCTGTCTGGAATAATCCATATGCCAGGACTCATGGCGCTTTCTTCCCATGTCTTCTTGTATGCTGCGATGAAACCGAATCAGGTCACGCCGGTTGATTGCCATTATCTCCAGCTATCGTTTGCCTCACCCTTCTTTGAAAGTGCTCTGAGGAGACCGGACCCCTCCTCTCTACAGTAGCTGTCATCACATTGTTCTCTTCAATATTTTACTTCCTCCAGCGGTTGTAATATAAGAGAACACCCCTGTAATGCCCACTGACTGCTACTAACAGATGTGACATTTCAGGGGGGATCCAGGCGGGAATCGGACCCCCTACAGCTGAGCTATCAGGGTCATAGAGACTGGCTCTCTTCATCACTTCCTGTAGGTAGGTAGCATGGAAGTGACCGAAAGCTCCTGGAGGAAGTCAAATGAGCATCACAAGAAGCCGGAGAGATCAACTTTGGTGCTCTGGCCTTGAAAAAACTGCTGCTACATGACAGGAAATATAGTGGACTGAAGTCCCCCCTCACCTGGTGGGTCTGCCCATGGTCTCCACCCACCTTGACATTTGAACAGGTGACCAGGTGGAACTCTGCAATGGCTGCAATTTCTCCAGGAGGGTCTCTTGAGGCAAACAGCAGCCACCACTGAGGAAACACGTTTGAACCCCTGAGTAACTGAGATCTCGCCCCTCAGTTCCAGACTGAAAGGTGCTTCGTTTCGGAAAATGGAAACCAACACAAGCAGAGCTTTTCCTTTTAGCTCATCTCTGGCCTGGTCACATCAATGTGGGAGCTGTTATTACGCTGTTATAACTCATGTTCCCTCACCAACAATCTGACTTAGAGGCACTCAACCTATAGCTCAAGTGAAAATCAAGAGGACTGTGTTGGTCTGAGAGCAGGAGGAGAGTCAGAATGGAAACTAGGTGGCATGTTTATGACAGACTCTCTTCCTGCTTGGTTGTCAAATCAGCATAATTAGCCACCGTGTCCTGGGAGTCCTCAGCATGTCGATGTCTGTCACCTGGTGTCACCTTCCCCACAAGTAATTTAATAAGGGAAGTGACAGTGCATTTCTGGAAAAGGGGGAGGTTTCTGGGTTCGATCACATTTGAGTATCAGAGTGAAAACAAACCAGAAATATCTGCTTGCCTCCCACACAGAACCGAGAATATGTCACTAAAACAGGGGAGAAACAAAAGCAGGCTCCAGTGAGGTTTGTCACAATGATCCAGTCAGATGAAAAGGTTTCAGAGGAGACAGCCCCTATTCCCACAGCGCCTGCTGTTCCTCCATGAGCAGTTCAAGCCCTCGGATGCAGGTGTCCACAATGAGATAACAATGTGAATTCTGTCCATGCATTTCTACATTATAGGCATTTCTGTTTTCACAGTACATTCAACGATGACTAGTTTACTTTTCTAAGCACAGTGATATTGGTGCAGGACACAGTGGGCACTGAAAGACGTGCTTTCACTGAAAAAAAAAACAAGTTTGGAAAGAAAGGAGAACAATAATTTTACAGAGAAAAATAAATATAATTATAAGATAGAATGTATTTTGAAGTAAATGCAGAGTTTGGTCAAGAATGAGGAAAAAAATAGAAAACTGCAAACTGCAAAACCGCAGTTTTGAAAGTTTCCACTCCAACAGAGAAGACAAGACGATTCAGTCCACTTTCCCAGCTTCAACAAATACCATCCTTCTTACTCTTCGATGTTTAGGAATTCTCCATATTAATTCTTAGAATCTCAAAAATCTAACAAAAACTTTTGATCTTGTTTCTGGAGAACTTTGAGTTACTTGTCAATTTGATGTCAACTTCCTACCCAGCTCTTGCAGGCTGAATAACATGACTCGATTTGGCCACGAGGCAATGAGTGTGACCCCATCCTCAACAAGGTTTAAAAAAACAGTGATAGACTTATCAATTGTTATCAATAAAGAGTGTCCGTGTCGATCACCTGCGTCCATGAAATCCTCTGGGCTGCACCCTGTCATAATAAGGGTTTAACCCCAAGGGCCGGCGTGGGACCCTCTTGGACAAGGCATAGGCCGCTCGCAGGTGGAGATGCTGGCCTGATGGTATTATGAGGGGGGCGGGTTCATGCTTTGTATAAAAATCTTTATGATGTGATTTGAATTCTTGACAAATGAGTTGCCAAACTGAGGCAGAGAATGAAGAGCTGAGATGAACAAAGACTGAGAGGCCTTTGCTTCTGTTCTCTGCCTGTGAGTGGAAATGTAAAAAAAAAAAAAAGAAAGAGAAAGCTCTCGTGTGAGAACCTGCTCCTGTATGACAAGAATCCTCTTTGTCTGACCCATGGCCCCGCTCCATAGATAATAGCGCAAAATTTGTTCCCAGATCTTCAGATGGCAATATTTTCATTTGAGCCCAGGAGGGGATCTCTTGCATTGCCAGCTTCCATTGTGTTCCAACAAGGGGCACGAAAGTCTTGTCAATTAATTTTTCTTTTATTCCAGCCCACAGAGCGCCTGAGTGAGTTCAATTATCAACCAATTAAGAGGTGTTTCCTTCTATTTACAGCCTTTGATTCCGTGCGCATCCATATTGTGGGGTAGTAAGACATGAACGGGGTGTTAAATCACTTGAACATTTCCACTACACAGGGCTTTTTAATATCCATGCCAGAGAGCGGGCTTTCTCCGCTTTCCTCTGGGTCACCAGCGCAACAAAAGCGCATTAGATGCCGTTGAACTCTCGTCAACTGTACAGTGGATGCTGTTCCGCGGTCGTGCTCGACACAAAAAAACAGCACAACCCCAAAACAAATCTCATTAACAGGATTCACACGACATGGCAGACATTATTGCGTGACAGGACTTTGGAAACAGACGGAGACAGGTGGGATGGTGGGCAAACAGGTTGCCATTTCAGACAAAAAGCTGAACTTGTGAACCGCCGAGATGTAAGTTAAAGGTCTGACTGAGTCTGAACCGAGCCGATTGGAAGTGACAAGCGGAAAATGTCTCTGTCTTGGGCACTTTACAGCCTGCAGACACTTCTCATTTCTTGCAAGGTCTTTTGTGTGTCGCGATAATTGTGTTTTCAGTTTGTTTGAACCCAACTTTGACTCCAGTTTTCTATTCACTACGTGATTGAATTCTTCATTCCAACACTGTGTAAACTCAGAGTTGACTAATGTGGCAGGTCAACAGAGTCATGAGATCTTCATCCACTGAATTAACTTCAGTCAGCAGAGCTGTGCTGGGGAGTAAACTATCTCTCGAATCTGCATCTGTTTTTGGATCACAAATCTTTTTTTGGCTTCAACTGTGGCTGTGCATTATGGGACCGGCAGTGTGAGTGTGTTTTTCCCCGCCAGCAGCCAATTATGCGAACCAGTAAGGGCCATTTTTAGAAATCAAGGGCCACATGTGGCCCACGGGTCCTGAGTTTGACACAGAAAATGACTGTCTTTTCGAGGCTTTATGAAGAGCAGGGTTGTGATTGACAGCTGAGAGTCAGCATTTTTAAAGTAAAGAGAGTGAGAAGGGACCTGTCTTCTGAAAATGAAGAGACCCAGTGACGGAGTGTACAATAAAAATGGCTTTTATTCAAAAGGTTTAAATAAAACATCTTCATACATTCACATTTTATGAAAATAATTTCTGTACAGATACCCCGGAGAGCAGCTTTATAAAAATAAAAAGCATATGAGTGAGAAGGACGGAGGAAGCAGTCCGTGCGCGAGGGACGGGCCCCCTCACACCTCGGTCCCCTCTCTGCTGTAGATGAGGTTGTTGACGCTGAAGTGGTTGGACAGACTCTGGATCGGGGTGTAATAGTTCATTCTGTTGTCGGGGTTCAGGGGCGAGATCAGGGAGGGCGAGTAGTTACCGAGACCGGACATGCCCTCTCTGACCTGGGTCACCTCTCCGAAGTCCCGCTCACTGACCCTGGATCCGTCCCCCGCCGCGGCCATCAGCGTGTTGACGCTCGACACGAAGCTGTTGAAACACGGACTGTGCTCCGCCGAGTGGGTCGGGGATGACTTGGGCTCGGTGGAGGTCGGTGACCCGTGCAGGCTGGGCGGGGAGCTGCTGAGGAGGCTGGCGGTGTCGGAGATCTTCAGCTGGACCTCCTCGGCCTTGACGTCAGGTGCGTTCAGGTCGGCTCGTCTCTTCCTCTTCCTCCTGAAGTTGCCGTTGTCGAACATTTTCTCACAGTTCGGGTCCAGAGTCCAATAGTTACCCTTCCCTGGAGGCAGAACAAAAAAATAAATGAGTCGATTTATTCCGAGAACATTTTGGTTTGGTGTGGTGTGCGCGGCAGAGGTCACTCACCAGGGTCGTCCTCGTCTCGGGCCACCTTCTTGAAGCAGTCGTTGAGCGACAGGTTGTGTCGGATGGAGTTTTGCCAGCCCGCCTTGCTGCGCTTGTAGAAGGGGAAGTTGTCGGCCACGTACTGGTAGATCTGACTCAGGGTCAGCTTCTTGTCCTGCGCGCTCTGGATGGCCATGGCGATCAGAGCCGAGTACGAGTACGGCGGTCGCACCATCTTGAACAGCTCCTGCTGGCTGGAGATGGACAGCCAGCCCAGGTCTGCCCCTCCGAACCCGCTGGCTGGAGGCAAATACTGGCGCTGGTTCGACCCATATCCGGGCTGCAAGTATGGCGCGCTGTTGTTCCCGGGCAGGTACGGAGAGGAGTTGATCCCGGGTCCATTGAGCCACAGGTAAGGGTTGGAGGGCGGGGTGGGATACTCGCTCAGGCCGTAGCTGGAGGCGTGTGCCGGGGCCCTCTGAGGGTGATGGTGGTGGTGCAGGTTCTGCTGGTACACACCGTAGTTGTCGCAGTACACGGCCATGTCCAAGAGCTCCTGCGCGCTGTGCTGCTGACTGCTGTGCGGGTTCGATGCCGGCTGGTGTCCAAAAGCGTTCATAATCCGAGACCACCAGACTCGCCTCCAAAAACCGCTAGAGTCTCTCTGCTCGTCTCCCTCAGGACTGAGCCGGTCCCGGGAGGAGGGAGTATTTATGCGCAGGGGCCGGAGCCCCACAGGTAGTGCCCCCCTAAACCCCCCCTCTTCTGTCCCGCAGCAGTATTGACCAAATCTGCCTATCAATGAGCACCGATACCATCTCCTTGACCACTGTCTCTTAACGGGACTGGTACATTCAACACCATCTGCGCGTCATTACGCGCCGAGACTCCCCCAACTGCGCAGTATTGAGAGCGCTGCTGCGCGCGTTTAAACTTGTTCAACTCTTGTCAAGTCTGATGAACACAACTGTGTCGAGCATGTCCATGTGATAACCACACTAACCTCCAAATTGACTACAACAAACACCCAAGTGCCCGATGTTTTCTGTCAACACTTGGCTTGTGCTCTCATTCAGGGAAAAAAAGAGAAACACTTCTGACATCAAATTAAATACAAATACTTTTCTCTGTCTTCTTCTCGTCTCATTCTTTTTTATATAGAGACAAATAAAAATAATTGAAAAAAATAGTATTGATATTTGATAGTTCCCCCCTAAAGTCAATGTAAGACAAAGACAATATATGAATTGTAAAAATAAAGAAATAATCACCATAAAAGCAAGCAAATTGTGATACATTTATTCAAAACTATATATTTCTTTAGAAATTAAAGTCGAGAATCATATGTGGACACTTAATCAAAACCACAGTCACAGGCTGAACTGCAAGTGACTTATGTGATTCGTTCTTTTATTATGTTTTTATTCAACAAAAATATATACACCATATATTGAAACAATATTATTATTATTATTATAGTATTATCAATTCACACACACACACACACACACACACACACACACACACATATATATATATATATATATATATATATATATATATATATATATATATATATACAATATTTCAGTTGTGTCCCTTCGCTGTTACTGTCAATACTGTGGACAATGAGACTACACAACAGTTTCATGTTGGACTTCTCACACTCATTACGTGGCCATCAAGCAGGCAGTGTATTCAGTTATTCAGATTTTCTCAGAAGCAGTGCTCACTCAGTTTCTGTTGGAACATTCTTGTTCATTTGGCTCTGAGGTGTCTTGACTGCTGCCTGTAGTTCCCCAAAAAACTAGACACTGCTTATTGATCATTCAAAAGTTAAACGTTGACCTTTCTATGAGTGAGATCCAACTCAGTGCAGTCCATATTGTTGTTGGGGAAACTGTGGAGAATCTCCGCGTCAGCTCCTCCCACTGGAGCCCATTTAGTCAGAGACCGAGGAGTGTCAGCATGAAACTAGTAAAGAGTTTAACTCACCAAGAGTCTTGTTTGTGAGAGAAGTGATGGAGGCGCTGTGCTGAATCACCTTCTGCAGCTCCACAAAGTAAACTTGTACCGAATCCTGGACGGTTAGAAAGGTTGAATAAATAAGTACTGAGCTGCAAGAGTATGATAATGTCTTTCAGATCCACCGAGTAGATTTCACCATCCCTCCCTACAGACCAATTACAGGCCAGGACCAGGAAGAGAAGCATGTGAGAATGACAGTGATACACCGCTCCTGTGGGCAGATTCACAACTCTGCTCCCTGGTTTCCTGGAGGACAGACAACTGAAGCCAACGTTTGCATAGAGGTGTCCTGGGTGGCCCTGAATCCAGTCTCACTACTCAGCTTCCCCCGTGTAAAGAAAAGAACCTCACATGAAATGACCACTTACTTATCTTAGTTTTTAGTTGAACTTGAATGTATTCACTGGGATTGTTCAGACTTGGCAAACATGGGGCATCACGATTGTGATTTTATCACAAGATCGTGATGAAATCTAAATGTGTTTTTGAGTGTAACTTCCACTGCCATGACCTTCGAACATAAAACCATCACGCCTGCAGCGGTAGAACCCCAGAAGCGCAGGAGGAAAGTGAAGGGTGCATTTATAAGCCTCCCCGAAAGAGGGCAGCATCGGTCCGGCCATGAGCGTCCACCCAGCTTGTCCGTCACTCACACTGTCTGAGGTTGGTCTGAGACACACACGCACACAACAGAAGATCCAGAATCAGATATTGATTTTAATCAACGTGAGAATGACTCACGTGCTGGAGGGGTGAAGAAGGCTCCGCTGCACTGAAGTGATCTTTTACTGTCAAGTGTTTCTGTAAAATCCACAAAGCGCTGAAAAGGTCAGCGAGAATTAAGTGGATGATAATGTCAGATATGAGCCTGGAATAGAGTCATAATTACTTTTCGACATTTAAGAAATGTGGTAAATCAGCTTTACAGCGTGTCATCCAGGTCCATGCGGCTCAGTCTGGGGTTGTACTGTAAAATGAGATGGATTAAGCTGATTCAGTTGACTGTCTAGTGCCGCCTGTCACTTTCCAAGTCATTTGAGCGGCTCAAACTAGCAGGGAACTCTTCCTCCTCATCAAAACACTTTTCCTCCCACGGTTTCGAGGTGCGTTTCCTAGCAACGCATCTCCGGGCCTGCCTGGGAAAGCCCAGTGCTCCAGCTAATATACAAGGAAAAAAAAAACCCACCAACGCTTGGCTCTCCTTTCTGAAATAATGAGCCCTGCACACTGGAGTCGACGCTGACGTCACCACTTTAAAAGGCAAACACTTTGTCAGTGATGGGCTCTTCAAACCAGAGATCAATGTGGAGCGCTTATCTGGAGCGTGTCAAGTTAAAAGCCCAACGGAGTCCCCCGAAATCAGCCTGGGATGATTCACTGACTGTTGGCTGAATGACAGCAAATACCGATCATCTTCTTGTTCGTTTGAGGGAGGCTGCGGATCATTCATCTTCAGCTGCTTTTACAGAGGGATGTTTGCTGTAATGTACCCTCTTTCTTCGTAGGATTTGTGCTCCATTTCTGAGATGATCTCGTCCTGAAGGCTTCTGAGGATGGAAGATCAGGCGACCCCATCATGAGCTCACCTCAGGACGAAGCAGACAAAGTCAGGGGAGTCATCGAAAGTCAGCCCTCTCCTCGGACCAGCGTACCCCGGAAAGCAAAGCCTGGGTCACATCATGACTGAAGAGAGTCAGCGCAAACTCTCATAGTAACATGGAAGAAGCTAGTCACGAGTCAAGGTCAGTCATTTTAATGGCATCATCACGGTAGTCGCCTTCAGTGTGTTTTCATAAAAACAATAGAACAAAGTACTTACTACCAGAGCAGTCAATGTGATCTTCATTTCTCTTTTATATTTTTACAGGACTTCAAGAAGACTTCCCTGCCTGGTCACACCCAGAAGCAAAATGAATCGGAAGAATGCAACTGATATTTGCTACATCATTTTGAAATGTGACACAAAAGGAGATGAAGTTGCAGTTTCTGTTGGGTGGGACTGAACATTTCTTCTAATATTGAATATTCTAGTGCCGTCCCCCACTATTCAAGAGGTCCTCCGCATTACACCCAGGCCTCCCCAGCACCGCCAATATAGACAGGTCCCACAGCAGCTGACAGTCAATGAACATCTCTTTAAATCAGTGAAACTACGGACGTCATGTCGAGTCAAATTTCCAACCTGGCTGTGCGTCAGCTTTCACGGCCCTGATGGTGTCGAGTCGCAACGCAGTCTAATGTTGCTTGGTATTGATTAGAGCTTCTAATTGCTTGTTAAGTTGGCGAGCAGCAACAGTGATTTAGTTCCACGAGTCCCAACAAATGAACTGTTATGTCCACTCAATCAAACACACGTGTCACAACGGGTTACTGCTTACAATAGCATGTAGCCTGCACACTCGTCGATAAACAGTACGCGCAGTAGGTCGCGCGGAGGATGAGTGAAGACGAGAGCGGATGATGTGCGATCGCTCTCTTTTTATTGAATGTTTCCTGCTTCATTTCCTTCTCGACCAAGAGCAATTCATCATCTGGACAGAAGCTGTGTGGTGGACTGGAGGTCGTGTCGCTCCTTTGTGCAACCTTGTATTCATAACCATGAACGGCAACACAAGATGACTGTGGAGGTGGCGCACATCCAAGAGGAGCTGAATATTGATGAGTGTTGACTCTGAATTGATTTTGAATGACTGTCCGGCAGACGTTGACTGTGAAACATCTCATGAGGACCTGTATAGTGAAATCGTGTTATTTTTATTTTTAGAAATCAAGCAATTCATGCTACATAAACAAAGCATCATCTGTAAACTGATGCGTACCTGCGCCAGTGTTGATCTGGCGAGACATGGTTGTGACTCCCACAGGTCTGACTCAGAACACCTTCCAAAAATCTACTCACTGTTTGAAATGAAGCGTCAGAACCGCCAAACTTGCTGGTGAAACTTGGAGAGGCGGATGCTACTTTAATAATTCGCCATTTAACGCAGCTTCACTTGCATCTTGGTCAGTGTCAGAGAATGCTGTGACTGCAGTGGATGTTTTTACAGGCTTACAGCAGACAAGAGCTTCTGGTGGCCAAATTGAGAGTCCAGAAGTCACTTGAAATGGACCGAGCACATTGCTAGCTAAAATGAAACGAAAAATGAGAGTCAGAACACAGACATTGGTGATGATGGTTATTAATAATAAGGACATATTTTCAGACAGATGCTTGTGTTTGAGCATCTCCCCCGCGGACACCTACTCACTGTGTCAGCAGAATAAAAGAGGAATATGAGCCACCCGAGGCGAACACAAGCTTGTTTTTGTGAGCCTCGGTAAATACATTTGCCGAAACGTTCAGGCTGAAGCAAAATGACAGGAAACCATGTAAATGCTTCACTGGGGGCAACGATGATGGAAGAATTTACAGGGAGGAGACAGTTCACTAATCGGTTCAAGTCATCCGAAATGCAGTTAGAGAAGCAGAGGCACAACAGAGAGCACACAGATGATCGACTCAAGTTGTGAGGCGGTTTAATCAAAGTAGACTCGTGGCGTCTTCTCACACTCAAAGAATAAAGCATCATAAAAAAAAAACCACATGGGTCTACTTCAGTGTCAATAAACCTATTTCTTACAGCGGCATGTTCAAATGATAAAACAGACAAAATGAATAGCTCACCTGCCGCTCCGACACCTACCGACTATTCAGTTTCTTCCACAAGTACAGAAATACTTCAAGTCACTCAGCTCTCCTTTTTTTTTGTCGATGAATAAGAAAAATTGGAAGTTTGCTGTGAGCCCAAACCACATTTACAGTGAACTTTCCACAAAAAAGGGAATTCTTTTCCGGAATACTTAACCACAAAGATGGCAGATTTCAGTCTCTGCCCCTCGGCAAATACAGACACACACAGAGAACCATTTCCACTGACCCCTGCACAGATTTCAAGGTTATAAATTGCACCCGAGCTTGCGGATTCCCCAAACGTGGGCAACAATTCGCATTTGCAAAAGCAAAACGACGACTCGGCGAGCAAGCACATTATGTAAATGACCCCGCATTAGCTGGATGCTCGTCATTATGGAGCACGCTACGTTCTGGCGACTGTTTTCATAATGACTAGGTGGTACTGCGACACCCGTCCATCATGTTTGGGGGAAGATGGAGGGGATGAGGTCGGACACACTCAACACAGCTGAGGTTCGTTGTTTATTTTAAAAATACATACATTTCATTTTTTTTTTTTATTCAGAACTCAGGTCAGTAGTGAATTTGGGACAGTCACTGTAGCAAATCCAAAGTTACAGCAAAGTTAGTTTTAATGTGCACTCCAATTCTTTTGAAAAGCCAAAAGCCCTTTTTTCATACAAGTGGATCTAAAGTTAACAAATACAAAAGCCTCAATACAATAAAATCATATATATACAAACCTCTGTACACAGTGGGAATATGAAGGAAAGGTTCTGTAGCTGGTCCGATGGTCGCCTCCAACGCAAGTGACAGGAAATTTTAAAAGGCAAAAGTCGATTTTGGGTTATGGAGTGGTGAGGTATTTTAACTGGTCTAGCAGGCTGAGGAGGAGAGGAATGTAAAAACACACCACGTTTGTGTATAGCTGGGAAAACAGTTGCAGGTTTTGGCCCGTGGCTGGTTCACTGTACAATTCCAGAATCGATAGAGGCCTGCTTCCTGGTGGTCTTGGGAGGGGGTGGAGGCGGAGTCTTGCTTGGTAAAGGAGGCGGGGCATGCTGGAAAAACAAACAAACAAACAAGAAAAAGAAAGTCAACATGTGTTTCACAACAGAAATGAATTGTTAGCTTTCAGCTGCACAAAGTAATGATGCATTCGTGTGCACTGACCATTGCATAGCAATGTTGAATAACGCTTGGAAAACTCGGTTGGAGTGAAATCACCTCTTTACATGAATAAATAGAAAACAGTTAACTACTATGCCTAAAGTACTAAACACACTGCAGTAATATTTATATGAACTGCCGCAGCAAGTTCACAAATTAACTCAAAACAAAAGATAATAATGATTTTATTACATATTATTCCTTACAAAAGTAATGGGACATGATTTGAGATTACCAGTCATTACTCTGACCAAACAATTTTGCAAGAACCTTGAAGGCATCATTTACATCTTAACAGCTTTCAGCTTTACAGCGGAAACACAAAAGAAACCTGAGAAAAAATGAGTTGTCATTCATGCACAGAACAGAAAGATACAGATGCCACTCTGACCAACGCTGTTCTCCAGCCCTGCTACCAAAGGCTGCTTCCCTCTTCCTCTTCTGTCAGCACTGAGCTTGTAACCTCATGATGCAGCTGAGTTTTACTGTACGTCTCGAACACCCAATAACAGAAGAGAAGTGCAGCTTTAGAACCACAGACGTGTGTTTGCCAGTGATCTCTGCTTCGGTCCGGTAAAAGAAGCTGTCACACAACATCTGCTCCGGCTTCCGTGACTCCCCATCCAGGGAGCGTGACAGTGGATAAATAAAATTAGTTAGCGGGATGGCGAGCTGAGAGCGGATGCGTCTGTGGATGTGGGAGGGAGGACAGCTGATTAACAGCAGGAGAGCTGCTGATGGATGTGAGAGGTAAAGTCATCAGCCAATCAATCAGGGCGGAGTGTGTTTGTGTGTGGGGGGGCAGGGAGGGAGGGTATAAATAAGAGTGGGGAGGACAGGCCTCTGCCGCTCACTAACTCTACGCTGCCACATACATTACACAATCAGCCTGCGGTGTAAAACACACAGCAACACAAGCGCATTAGCAGCCAGGCTGACAGGGCAGAGGGCCACCTGCATGTCAATGGCGTGTAGCGGCCCCTCTGTCATTAGAAGGGCCCCACACATCAACGGGCCACTCCAGGCTCCTATTAATCCACCTACCTTGTGATGAGGGGGTGTTGAGGGAGCCGTCACGTCCAGGTTGTCCAACAGGTTGCCGTAATCTGCCGTGCTGCCTTTGACAGGCAGCGGCGGAGGAGTCCCGTTCAGTTCCAGACCTGGGGGAGGGGGGGCGCTCATGAGCTTGAGGACAGTATAGGTAGTATGACATCTGTAGGTGTAATCTTTGCAACAGATTATTCTAGAGTAGGAACGCAGGGAGCGAAACAAGGTGAAAGTAAATGCCTTTGTGTGTGTATATATATATATGTATATATATATATATATATATATATATATATATATAAAGAATTAATTCAAGGGAACAAAGAACTCATTCGTGGGCACGAAATACTAAGCCAAGGGAATGAAATTCGCATTTGAGGGAACAAAATACGAAATTACGGCCATGAAGTAAGCGAGCCTTCTCTAATGCCAGCACTAGCACATCTTTATGAAGGCAGAGACAGTTGAGAAGCTGTAAGAAATGCATTGATTGAACTATTCATTTTTGAAAGTGCGCTATTAAAATGAGTGCTAAAAATACAGTGTAGTTAAAGTGGCAAGTCAAAGCATTAGGAACCTTGTGTGTATATCATGGCTCCTCTGTCAAATATATTAGGGCAGTGGAGCCATAATATATTTCTACTAAATTGAACCTCTCTAAAGTATCACCACAAGTTGCATCGAAATGAAACAGCCAATAGCTGATGCAGTGCAAAGTCAACAGCCAAATTCTGTGGTAATCAAGTACTAAAGAAAAGACTCTTGCCGAATACATTAAATAACATTATGACATGGAGTTGTCTCACTGGAAGAGTGGAGGCTGAAGGGGAGTTTGCTCCTGGGGGTGACAGGCGGGGGTCCTGGTGAAGAGGTGGAGGAGTTGCTGGCGGAGTGAGGAGGACCAGGGGACACAGAGAGACGGCGGTCTCCCCCGATTTGGCTCAGAACCTGACTCCTCGGTCTCTGAGGTCGCAGTGGACTGATCTGTTCAGAGAAATGGAACACACAAGTTGAGTCAGTGGCAAAAGTAAACCTTGCCTGACTATTTGATTGACATCTGATGACAAAAGGAACCCTCACCAACTTTTTAGCATGGTGGCTCATCTGCTCACAGATAATGTGGCCAAAGTTCAGGGAACATTTTGTAAGAAAGTACAGATTGTGGAGTTCCAAAAAGAGAGTTGTCAACACTTGTCAAAAATAAAAACCCAAACAAATGTGATGGGCAGTCCTTAATCTACCCATCAAAACTGCTCAGTCGTGTATGAAAGACCCAAGTCGACCTCTGCTGAGGTACAAGCAGAGATCACCGGTTGATCTGGAGCCCCGAAGCAGCAGACTTCTATCAGAACCCAGACGGCACCACTGCGGCCCGGGGCCTCCCTTTGCATGCCATTTCTAGTCTCTCCAGGGCAGCAGCCTGCAGACCCCCATGGAGTCGAGCACAGGGGAGTGAAGCAGACAATAAGGAGGATTTTGTTGGCGGCATTTAACTTCAGTATCACAGCCTATGCACCATAGTTCAGCATGTTATCGTTTCATACAGCTTGGATCTAACTTTATTTCTGATTCACCACACATCTGCTTTACTAGTTTTGTTGAAATATTAAATTTGAAGATTTTTTAAATGAGTCTTGGCATTACAATGGTATACTTTAATAGCAAGCTATTTTTCACTCTTAAGATGGGTCTAAGTTTATATTTTTTATACACGGGTAATGATTTATTTTTGTACCGTTTCAGAGAGAATGACAGCCTCAGTGGGCTGCAGCTGTATCTCTGCGGTCTTGAGCTCCTTGTCAAAGCTCTCCTGGTGTTTGCTGTTCCTCTTCTCCTTCTTCTTCTCCTTGCGCTCCCTCTCGGGCTCGTCCCGGTCCAGCTTGTCCTGGGACTTGGTGTGGAGCTTCTTAGGCAGCAGTGGCTCCAGGGCAAAGCTGAAAGATCAGTAAGTGAACTAATGAGCTTCTCAAATTATTGTCCTAGCCATGAGCTGCTGCTTTTACCCGTCTGAGCCAGGTCGGGATGGCGAGTTGTCGGAGGAAATGGATGTGACGGATGCCACAGACAGGGGGCGCTGGGAGGACGGCATCGTGAATGAGCGGACCATGGAGTGAGGGCGAGACCCTCTCCGCTCATCTGCTGCCGGCTGAGACAAACACATAAATCCTTCTTAAGTATGAGGCGTTGAAACAAGACTGAACATACGTTGGTCCCAAATCATTGCAGCTGTAACTACGCTTCAGTCTGTCAAATGCAGATAAAACAATATCAGATTATAAAGGACTTTCAAACTAATCTATAAACAAATGAATTTTTCAATTATTCAATGATATTGTTTATATATTATCGCCACCCCAACCACGAGGTATCGGGGAGGAATATAACTCATATGCTGCTTCTGCATGTATGAACAAAGAGGCACACAACTTCAGCCAGTGAACATGCTCTGCTGTCAGGTTTATTCTTAGCAGCCTGTCTCAGTACAGTAGTAGAAGGCATAAAACACCACCACCAACCGACTCATGGCGCCCAGACATTGAAATCCACCACCCTAAGAACCTAAACCACACCAGCATCGTAGGATTCTCGCGACCACCTCCCGAGTCACTACAATAGTAACAAAAATGACCATATTCTAAACGTTACACCACACACATTCAACATTTCATTCACCAAATAATGTAGTTTGTTTTTAGCAGAATGTCATTGTAGTCCAATGAACTCCATTTTGGCTGACCCTTTTCAGAATTCTGCCTCAACAATCATGATTTCCTCCGTTGAAGTATCACCCAGTATTCAGCATCGAAGGCTGACTTGTCCCAATTCATCAACAGTACACATTAAGTGTCTACATTTAACAAATTTCTCAAAAGCTGTGTTGCTGATGATAAAAAATAAATAAAATCCACATTAAATAAATCATAACACATAAAAACTGCATCATTGTCGATGTGTTTACTGCCATGGCGCCTTTTAAAGTGCTAATAACAATAACTGTTTCAAACGCTGGCACAAAATAAAACAGTCCAATATAATCGCCAGGAGATAAAACAGGAGCAACACTGCCTTTAAAAGACACTTTCTGAGCCTGAGCGCTGCATTTTCATATGTTAAAGGTTGCAATAATGATCACAGTGTGATTAACCTGTCAGGTGTGACTGACTGAACAGCTCCATATGAGCCAAAGTCTTTGGATAAAGGTCACTGGCAGCGCTCAGGAAGAAAGTCCCACACACCGAGACAGTCATAAAGAGGACAACATGCTTAGAGGAGCCATTACTCTCAACTATCCAGTGCTGAGTGGGAGGAAAATCAGGTGCCAATGGTTCCAACAATGGCTCCTGCAATACTTAAGGAAAAAAATCTTCTAAAGAATCACACATCTAATTATGACGCAGCATGCAGGTCCAGCAGACAATTTGGAAACATCACCAGGCTTCACACGTCGGTCTCTAGGAAAAAGAGAGGCGCTCAGAAAAAAAAAAAAAAAAAACTAAACAAAATATCACAAAGGCAAAGCAAATTTCTGGATTAAATTATAATAAATTCACACCTTTGTTTACAGTAATGTAACATTTTATCAACGATCATATAAATAGTTGCTGAGTTATTTCTATTGTGGTGAACAAGCATTAGTTGCTTTCATTATATAATTTCTGAAAATAGATTTTTTGCTTTTGATTAACACCCCAAAAAAATCAATTTCAATTGCCAAAATGACAAAAAGTCTGTCAATACAATTATCTCTGAAGAAAGAATGTCTGGCAATTTTAATGTAATTTTCTTTCACCAATAATGTGACAAACTTAAAAACTGGACATCTGCGGAACGATGACTCAGTGGACATGGTCACTGAATCACAGTAGGATACAGAGAGATACTTGAGATAGTCAGACTCACAGGGAGATTAAAGGATGGACATGAAGACGCAGTACTTACCAGACTCTTCACTCCGTACTGCTTCTCCACCTTCTCCCTCAGCTGTCTGAAACACGCCTCCAGGCGGTCGTGGAATGGTCTCAGAGATTCCGTTACCTTCTCGCCATGGATCCGAACACCTTCGGCCAGGTGTGGGATCTGAAAGAGAAGACGCCATGAGGAACGTTGTTGAAGCTGTTGGCGTCATACCAGATCCATCCCTGTAACACGGTCAGTGCCAACAGCAGCAATCCATCCAATTACACCTTTCAACATTGGCAGCTTGCATGAGCTGACTCAGCAGAGTCAGAGAACAAAACTGTGAACCAGAAATCGCATCATGTACCCACCAACAATTTTGTCAAAACCTTAATCAATCTCCAAATGTAGCTGCCAAAAACAGTTTATATGAAACTGAAAGGAGTGACATTTAGACAGAACATGACGGCCCAAAGACAAGCAAAACTACTTTTAAGGAAAAGAGATCTTGTGACGCAAAACTGAAAATATGACGCAGATAGTTTAAGAAACGCGCCACCCTTATTCCATAATGAAATATGTCGTAATATGTAATATTCATACCTGACCACAGGTGAGTTGATACATCCCTCTCTCGTCTTTGTGCATACACTCAAGCTTTCCGCTGCACGGCACTATTTGGTTAGCATTCAGCATGTCTAGCGGTTTCATTAGGATCCCCAACACACCCACATCACACACGACTCCTGCATGTATTTTCTAAGAATGACTATAATGTGCAGTGGAATTACACTGGGCAGCATGGGGAGATATTATTATACCTCCTTCCTTAGTCTTGCTTAGTCTCCTAACTTGTCTGAAATGAAGTGAGAACATATATTATGATGAAATAGAGGTGGTATCTCCCATTAATTGTAGCATCAAGTAAATATAATGACATATAATAAATATGAAAGTTATGAATATTAAAGTTGGAAAAAATACAACAAAGAAAAAATAGTATAACAAGCCAAATTAATGGTAAAAAGTAAATTTGATTCATTGACAAACAAAACAACAATGATGCAAGTGTCACTGGCCTCAAGGAAACAAGTCTGGTGTCCACCTATAGGTGCATTCAAATTGCCACTCAACTCAGTTTCACTTCCTCACATAGCTTATTCTGGAACAGCCTTCAGAGGCGCCTCAGTCCTGGTTTGCAGACGCTAGATCATCTTCATTATTCATCATCATTCAGAGTGAGCTACTGTAGAATTAAAAGGTGACTTAAGTAACCAGCTGTCCGTTATAAATTAAGATCTGTGACGAAGAAAACGGTAGCAAGAATCTCAAAAGAAGCATTTAAGGTAAACAAACTCAGCCAAACATGAACAGATGGAGCAGAGGATTTGAGAAAGTGTGTGTGTGGTTGTTGCAGGTACAAGTCTGTGTATTGTGTACTAACCCCTGACTCTCTGGAGCGTGCCAGCCTTTGTTCCCCTCCTCTGAGGCTCAACTCCATGGAACGCAACAGCAAGAAATGACTTCACTTTACAGTCAAACGGCTCCTGATGAAACTCTATGTAACAACCCCTCTGCAGACTCAGAGTGCAGCCAGTGGGGCTCTGGTCAGGCTCTCGTGGCTTCAAAATGCTACCAGCGGGTATCTAAATCACCGGTCCCTGGCGGCATATAGCCAAAAGCCTCATGCATCCACACTGACCTCCTTATACCTACCACTGACCTTAAAATCCCTCCATGACCTTGAGCTGCAGTCATTGTGGCATCTGTTAACAAACATGTTTGTTCTCCCACTGTTCTCCGGAGCTGCAACCCCCTACGGCACCTTCTCTGAACACATCAGAAAGCCTCAAGTGGCGTGGGTCTTAAATAACTCTCTGGCCACCCATTTAGACTATGTCACGAAAGATAAAACATACAAGAATGCACCACAACAAATCACTGATGGTGCACTGTAACTAAAAATCTTTTTCACAACAAGTTAAAGAACATAAGAATATGTATAAGCTGCAGCACACTTGCAAAAATAACCACAACAGAGTCATCAGAAAAGACGGCAGGGATTTCCCCAGCTATCCAGCACCTTCATCACGACCACTGAGTCTCGCTCGAAGGGGACCAACGAGGGGAAATGACTTTAGCCTCCAACTGAAACTGAAACCAGCAGCAGACGACGGAGAAAGTGTTGAGAAACGAGAAGACTGAGGATAAACAGTGACAGCAAGGGAAGATTCATGTCTCCCAGGATACCCACATCTTTTTATAGACCTGAGTATGATCGAGTGCGCCTGAGTGACGGCATGGCAACAGCGTTCTGCTCACAAAGATGAGCCATTAGTCAAGGACAGTAAATCTTAACTGTACCTATACCTATAGGGAAAAAAAGTTCAATTAAATATGATATATAAGATGTGTGATTCAGGTCTGTGGAGCTACTACTGTACAGTAAATACTTGTGACTGCATCCCCAACAAAGCAAGAAAACAATGAAACAACAGAAAAAAGCCTCTCGAAAAGGCCAAACACGTCAACTAATGGACGTATTTGTGTTCATCCCATGTTGGTGGAGTAAAAGTGACAATTAAAGCCTGAGAGATAATAATATTAATCACTAATTTACTCATTTAGGGGCAGGATTCTATGTTTTGCGTCTGCTATTGTGAAAATCTGCAGTGGTTTGCAGTGACAGTACTGACAGCTTCACAACATCTCAGAACATGTTCGACTTTCAAATAGACTTCTCTGATTGAGAAAAAGGCAAAATTGTTATGATGTTATGAGCAGTGGCTGAAAAATGAAGGACTCAGTCAGTGGCATCTGCACTACCTGTCAAAAGTTTGGACAGCACATCTAATTCAATGTGTGTCTTTGGTTTTGTTTTTACTTCTTACAACACTGCGGTTGCATCTTGGAGAGGTTAGGAGCAAGGAGTGTGAAGGAAAGAAACTGATACATGACTCTAAACCTGTCATAGATCAGGGGTGGGCGACCTTTCTCAACTTGTGAGCTACTTATAAATGACCAAGTCAAACATTTATTCATAAATCTACTGAATATTCTATATTGCACTTGTTTGTCATTCTTTATCTCTCTGGAGGCTACAACTCGATGGCTGTGGCACAATATGCAAAGCATCTTCAGGCTGTTGAAAAACACTGAAAATATCACGACTAATGAAATATAATTAAAGCTAAGCTATTACATTGTAATAATGAAACAAAAGAAGAATATGACATCACATTTCTTCACATAACTATCAAAAAAGCTGGGAGACCAGAGACCAGATATTCCCCCACAGCAGAGCAAGTCTGTGGAGGCGGAGCAGTGGGGATGTTGGTGACGGTGTTGTAGTTATGGGTGAAAACACTTCAATGTGAATACACGTCGGTAATTTCATAATGTGAAATTTAATGTGATAGGGTTTAAGCTTGGCGACTGTTTGTCCGTAAATTCCCTATTTTACTGATCAACCACAGAGTGCATTGTGAGAGTTTATTGTAAGAGTGATGACACCTCACATGCTGAGCGCATGCTGCACCCCTGGTTTAGAATTTAGATTCCACAAAGCAACGATGGCTATGAAAACTTTGAGTTATTTAACATTGTTTTCTCTGCAACACAATTCCATACACCGTCTTCAGAATGACACACTGTGTCTCAACATTTGATTGGTTATTCAAACTCTAGCCGCTACATCCCAAATTTGACAGAAGTCAACAAAAGGGCTATGGTCGACCACCGGGCCTGTGTTGACGGTTTTAGTAGATCATGGGGCAGACCCAGGACCAGATTGAAATATGATACACACAGGGTTTCTGTAACATCTCCTTAGCCATCAACAAATTTATTACAACGGCAAACAGTAAGATAAATAACCATCAAAGACTGAGTTACCAAATGAATGTCCCTGTATTTCAGTCTAACATAAACAGCTTTTAACACAATGCAGCTACATGAATGAAGTAAAAAAACAACCATTTTATTAGATGGTTATTTACTGACTTCAAGTGTTTTGTTATCATTGCAGGCAGACCATCCTCAGGGAGGCCGTAGAACAATTGTCCAGGGAACACAAACCATGAATGAGACAGCACCTTCAAACTTTTTTTTTTTAAATGACGCTCGACTTATATTCAGCCAATTGACAAAACCTATAACCAAAAACCTTTTGATTGTTGTTTAGATTGTTTCCTTTAGAGCCACTTTGAAGAAACGACATTAAAGAGTGCCATGTCATTTCCTTGTTCCTGTTAGCTAATTTCCCCACTAATTACCAGACAAGCAGCGAATAACAACGCAAAGTGCCTCATTTCTCCCGTTTACGCGGCTGCTCGAGAGCCAGCTCAACTTCATTTGTCTCACTTAAACAGACGTGAGATGAACCAGCATGTTGGTTCCGGAAATCCGACAGCTGGTACCATATCAGAACAACAGCCCTGCTTTACTCATCTCTTTAGAAACTTTGCTGGTGGGTGAGTCGGAAAAGGAACATCATGCCAGCTTCTGTTTAGAGAAGCCATTTTGAATATATTAGCAGTTTTACTACTTTCATTTACAGTTTTTCACGTATCATAACTACATGAACAAAAGCAACTTTGCACTACAATAGTACCCACTCATATCAACTATTGTTATTATTGTTGTTGTTGTTGCAACGGTCATTGAAAAGAACTTAATAGCAATGAAAACAAAAATCGTCAACGATGACAAAAAAAAAAAAAAAAAAAAGAAATATTCACAAAATATTCTACGGAAACTGAACCTCAATTTGAAATGCAATATAAAAGTGAAAATTACTTCAATTTCTTGAACACATGAAAAAAACATGAAAAAAACAAAAAACAACAAGAAACAAAGCAAAACAACATATGAAGCCACTTCACAAAAATAAGTTGTAGAAAGAGCAATGTTAAATATATAATATTAACATCATTTCTAAAGTTGATAAAAATGACTTAGCTAGAAATATGTAAAACCCTGCCACTTACACTAAATAAAAATACGAAACACATGGTAACAAAGTTGACTTACTCATTCAAGTTCATATTTAAACAACGGTAAATATACATTCACACCAATGAGTCCCTAAATAACAGTAAAAGTAACATCTATGAAGTAGAAAAATAAATAGTTGAAATTATACAAGCACACCACTGAACGATATCAAAGCTTCAGTGATTAGATATAGTAAAATAATGTGGTTGAAGGAGGCCTTTCTTCAGTAAAATAACATTAGAATATAAACACATGTCGATGTACAATATTCATACACAGCTAAGCATTGAAGTAGTTTATTGTCATGGCAAAATGTTTCTGAGAGTCACAGTGTACAATTCAAGACAGAAAAATATTTATGGTTCAGAATGTTGGAGGATTTTTCACTGGAAAATAAGAATGTTAAATATTGAGTGCAGCTTCTGAGGAATCTCTGGCTTCAGCAAGCAGCAACAACCAGACAGTGACACAGTTGTGTAGGAATCATTTTGTGTCAGACAGAGAAAAAAAAAAGATCTCACAAACACAAAAGCGTTTCTGGGGGTTCAGTGGAGCTGAGCACAAAGTCGACCTATTTACAAGAACACAGAGCCATGGTGACGACTTCACAACAGAGAAGAAACTGCTGCACAACACAATGACTGTTTGACTTCATCGTAACACAAACAAGCACAATCTATGACCACCAGCCGGATGTAGCTTAAATGCCTATATAATGTAAAATAATACTAAATTCATCACAGCAACACCTTCTTTTGTTGCTGCTTTGTTCCACTACTTTGTTCCACGTGTGTGTGTATGTAAAAAACCCTACCTGCCAGGCAATGAGTTCCTTCAGTTTTTCGATCTTCTCCAGGTCATCAGGGTGCTCATGCATGTACTTGTCATTGAAGAAGGCCTGTGGAAGACAGACAAGAGGTTGCACCATGACTATGATGATAGCAATATACAGGGCATGGCAAAAAGTGAAGGAAACATTCAGGACAAGAACAATAAAAGAAAGTGGCATATTTTCACACATTGCCATGGTACATGCCTAAGGTTGCATGTAATGAAGACATCCATCTGTGCTCAAGCATGATGTATTGGCCAAAAGAGATAACATTTTACACTGATGAAAAACAAATACCTTCTCATAGTTGGCGAAACCTCCCATGACTGCTGGATCCACAATGCCGTTGAGCAGCATAGAGAGAGGGTTGACTGGCAAGTTGGGGTCATTGAGGTGCCTCTGCACCATGCTGCTGATCTTCTCATTGGTCAGCTGCATGGTCTCCATGGCGTTCTCCAGTGGACTTATCTCCTCCTGGGCACAAGCAGCAGAAGAGCTGTCATCCAAAATATGGAGCTTTAATTCCATCCCAGAAAAATCTCCCAATGCAGGAGAAACGTTCATGACCAGTGATATTTGAAGGCGCTTCATAGACCTGCAAGTCTGGGCATAAATCAAGTCGCAGCAATGAATCACGTTCCACTGGAGCTTGAAGGCAAACCTGTAACAGTCGAGTGAAGATGGATCGACTGGTGGTGTGAGGGATTTTAAAACCTCTGATGATGGTTCTCAAATTAAATTTAATTGAATTAAAAAGATGGAGCTCTTTCCATTGGAATATACGACACTTTAGAAAAGCAAATGCAAAAAAAAATGGCATGACCACATGTTGAAAGTTTCTACCTGCTTTTTACAGAAATCATTTGCGAGTACGTAAAGCTTAGTACAGAGAAATGGGCTCAACACAGCCAAACGTGTTTTAAAAACGCAAAAATAAACAGGGTATAGTTGTAGTGAGGTAAAAGGAATGGGAAGAAAAAAATGCCTTAACGTGTTATTGTTTTCCCTTCTCTACCAGAGAATAAGGTACTTATCAAGCAGCTTTAAGCAGTTCTGATACAAACAAACGTCCAACAAACTTGGACGTTCAAAACGTTACATGCAAAAATATGAATTCATCTTGCTTTTCATGGCCCATTATGATCAGGGACTTGTTTCGATCTAGGACTAAAAACTTCTAGTAAACACAAAGTAGAGGTTTTAAACATCAAATGGAAGGGAAAAAGAACAGTATTTGTGACCAAATGTCAGACTGCGACTTCAGCCCACAGGGGATTTTGTGCAGAGAAGACAAATATTCGCTCTGCAGGCTGATAAAAGGCACTGTCAGATGGAAGGCTTTGGCTTTCCGCATTACAGGACAGTCAGGCAGCTTTGAAAAGATGTTCTGGCTCGGGGGACAGGGACTGTGCCCCATCTGCAGGGCAAGTGTTTGTTCTAGAAAGCGCCGGTGCTCTGAATTGTCATAGAACGAGTATAATACGGTTCCATAACGTGAATACATGAGGTGCTGTAATAGCTGTGCGGAAGATTAAGGAACCAAAAGGGCCATTACTGCAAGCCAAATATGAGAGCAGCCGGGAGAGTGATGTTTTTCTCAGTCCTAACCCACATGTAAGCAAAGGACTGAGCCAAGAGAGAGCCAAGCCTGATGCACTAAAACCCAAGGCACATGCGAAAATTAGATGACAATTGTTAGAGAAACAATGGCTCAAAAAGAATTGCACCGTGGTTCAAAATGTTGACCAAAGCTGGTCTGTCTAAATTCCACCAAATATAAATGATGAATAAAAACCTGATATTGTGGCATTCATAAACATTTTTTATGCTATCAGTTCACATTAGTGATTAATTGTAGAATGTTTGGAGGAATCGCTTAATTTATTCTTCAATGCTGTTTTCTTGATTCGAAAAAGGCTAAAAAAAAGTCCTTAAATAACTATTACAAACTATCTGTCACTGATGTAAAGTCAAAACCATTATGCCGCCACGTGAGATAAATAGTCAACAATCAATTTAATACTACCTCAATTGCTCTAACAATTTATTATTTTTATTTAACTTTGTATTGGGTTGTTTATAAAGGCCCATCACTGGAACCCACAACATTCCTCTTAGCAGACTCAGAGTCCTTCACACTCTCCTCCTGCTGTGCTGTTTAGCAATTTTCACTGGAAAAATGCCATTCAGTGAATCAATGAGTGAGACCTGACAGTGAGACTTTCTTCCACTCTATCGTCTGCAAGAAGAGAAACTGTATCGATTGCAGCGTGAGAGATTGTCATCGCATTAGTGTGACATAAAGACTCTTCAAACTCACAGTAGACACAGACTTGACCTCGAACCAGCGCAGGATGCCGGGGAGTTTGTATGCTGTGGAGAAGGTGGTCCTCTCAATCCACATGTTCTGAAAACACAACATGATGAGGAGTCTATGCCAAAATAGATAATAAACACAAAACTAAAATTACACTCATTTGAATACAGACTAAAACGCTGTTATCCTCATATGCTTATACTTCATATATTCTGATTCATGGACTTCATTGACTGTCATTTCTATTGAATTATTGGGAGTAGTAATTGTGCAGATATGGCTGAAACAACCTATTTGTAATAATATTCACTTATTTTTGTAGCATAACTTAAAACACAACTTAAATGTACACATCGCGTGAGGGAGACTAGTAGGATCAAGACTGTTATTCTATATTAAAAATATTTTTTTATTAATTGTTGAAACAAAATAACCCCAGGAAACGAAACAAAATATTCATGAACTTACATACTCAATCGGAGCCAAAAACAAATGTCCATAAACATACTTTTATTAAGATATTGGTAGGTGAACGAATCATGCACAACGTCACATGTAAGCTTATTATTAAAACTGAATTACTTGGAAACGGATGATGCAGAAACACTGCAGATACCTTTTAACACGTGGACAATAAAATGCAACCTTCATTTCTCTAAAAGCGTGGCCCTGAACATTCAACAACGTGTACAAAACAAGGGAAGCGTTGGAATAATAAAGAACCACATATTAATAAAGAGCCACACATTTGCTTCAGCCACGCAAACATGCTTTTAACCAATTATTTACCATTTACCATAAGAGGCTGTTTGGATTTTACTAAAAAAAAAATCATGTAACGAATAGCGAACAAATATTGTAATAAATAAACAGAGGCAACGCTTACTGCAAACTCGTTGTCAGGGTCCTTTTCGCCCTTCCTCACTGGCCTGGAATATTGGAACTTGTGGACTTCGTTTACAGTGTAGAAACTGAGAGAAGAGAGAAACAGTGATGAATCAAAGCTTTTGTAATCCTCCTTTTAATCCAGGATTCTGATGGTAGAACCAGTGAAGAGGCTAAACAGGCAGGTGACGGGCTCATTGCAGATGCAGCAGCTCATGTTTAGGGTCAGGTATACTTGCCACCAACCTTACTAAGAATTTATTTTAATTATGCCAAGACATGCAGGGCTACAACAACAAACCAAGAACTTTATTAACAGAAATCTAACAAACAAAATGCACCCTTATTGCCAGAAATGAAAGGACCAAGTTCAGATGTGATATGGTCCATAAATATGAGGCAAAGTTCATACACACCGACGAAGGTTATTCATGCAATTAAGTTTTCTGTGTTTTTACGACCCTTCTAAACAGAGTATAACACCCAGTTCATTTTGATCTGCATTTTTGAATGACCATTCACTTTTATGGACCTCACAGATTAACTCTACAGCATCCATTCTCTGACCAGTGTAAGTTTGAATAAAAACAAGTACTTTGTTCTTCCTGAAAAAAACAAAACAAAAAAAAACAAGAAAAAATTGCTTAAATCTTTGCGAATTTTGTCGCTACTTCCTCTGCTCCATATGTGCTTGTTGGCCAAGTTGGCATCTCTACCTACATCACAATATGGTGGCAGTGCTTGACCCAGTTACGACGACCGTGCATCGCACCCATCTGCATCACAATGTAATTTATAGTCACATACATTTTTTTGCATGCACGCATTGCAAGTCATCTGTGCAGTGACACTGTCGATCATAGACTGAGAGGAACAGCAGCTTAGTTTTTCTGCAAGCCAAACTATTGACAAGTTGGAACCACAACAACATGAAATACTCTCACATGTGGTCCTGCTTTAAGTTATTAAAACCAAAGTCCCTCCTTGCAGTATACATGTATTCTACTGAATACTTGCTTTTAAATTGTAGCGATATTCTCTTACAAGAAGCTGCAATAGATTCCTGCAAATGATGACAGGCAACAAAAATATTTTTTGACAAACAGCAGAAGAGCAGTAAAGGGATCTAAGAAGACTGCATTGCAGGCTGAATGACATTGACAAATGTATTCGGAAATTCAAAAGTCAGAACTAACGAGATGCAAGAATATTCTGCTTACCTTAGGATTTGTTCAGAGACTGGCTTGTTTTGGAACTTGGCTGGTAAGTCCAGGATCGGTTTTACAGTAAAACATTGGATATCTTCGAGCAGGAAAGTCAAGGGGATTAATCATTCATTCGTCAAAAGTGAGAAGTGAATGTGTTCTCTAGCTTTTTAATGTTGCCCCTTTTTCTTATTGTTATAAAATTTGTCAGCTCCAGGATAAAGGTATATATGGTGCAAAAAGGATTTGAATCACAGATGCGCCCATGACTTTGAGTATGTGAAACTATAAAATCAAAAATTACGACAAGTCTTCAAATTTTCCCCCACTGCTGTGAGAGCACAAAACACTCCTTTTGCTCCTCTTTGTCTGAGAAATTGGGTGCAAAACGAACTTGAGTATTGGGCTGCAGAAAAATACATTTATAGAAAATAAAATAGATAACATATGAAATATTGAATCTGAACTAAAAAGAAAATGCAAATTGTGTTGGGAGAATAAAGTTTTTTTCTCTACTGAATATAATTTTCTGCTCAGTAAATTGAATGACATTAGAGAAAAGGATACATTGCCCAGAGGATGTTTTTGTGTCCTCACTGGGTGGTGTTGTTGTCTTCATCTTCTCTGCATTTGGGAACTGTGTGAGGAGTCTGGCCTCAAAATCCTCCCTGCGCTCGTACTCCTTTCCACGGTAGATGAACATCTTATTCTGCCGACCAAAGAACAGGATTCAAAAACAGAATACCAGAAAAATTCATGAAGATGCTACAAATTTTAAATGTCGCGGAAGAAATGAATTGAATCAAAATTAGAAGGGTAAAAAAACAAATATAACACCTGGACACATGAACATGTGACCCCTATTTTCTTTACTTTTTTTTACTTGAGGCAGCCCTTACTGAAGAATATGAGTATTATCAAGCCACGACCTCCAGTCTCATGATTATTTGAGCTGAGGGCACTTTATATTAAAATGAATCTTTTTTTGTGGCAGTGACCCAGAAGTCACGACCTGGAGTGCATGAAGTGATAATTATTAGGCAGTTTAGTTCAAGGTTCTGCCTTGTGGGATTCTAAAAAAGTGCAGAATTGTCCAGTCTCCACATTGTGCTGGTGGGGGATTTCACTCCCAAAAAATCTTCACTTCAATCTCATAGATAACGCTGCATTAACTGAGTCATTCCTTTGCTCTCAACTGAGATTAGACGATTATCAAAATGGATTCAGACCTTGAGCCTTATCCTTTTTTTTCTAACGCACTCTACCTCATGTACCTACAATACGCTGATTCATTAAAAAAAACATTTTTCAACAAATATGCTGGGACAGGTAACAGAACGAAAGGTATATTGATTTCCAGACTGGTCCACCGCATCTCTTGTAGAAGTTCCCTTCAAAACAGCACCATGGCAACAGGTGCAGGTTGCAACAGTGGTGTCTTTAGGTTTCACTTAACTGTAGTGTTGCTTATGAACCAGCCCTCAGAAATGTGACAACCGGGTAGTATATGAAAAACAAGACCTTAGTGCAGAGATCTTTCACTGAGTTAATGGCACAAGAGGAGGGAAGAAAACCTCCCATGGAGCAAAACTGAAGTTACCCAGAACATAGAGAGTGAGGTACTTACGCGCAGGAAGGAGGGGAACCCCAATCCGTAATAGCCCACAGCAAAGTAGTCGGGTTTGGGCCTGATGACCTTTACAATGTTCTCATAGAACTGGGCCTGCTTTCGCTGGTGAGGGACAAACAACAGATAAATCATCATTTAAATCGGTGCTCAAAAACCCCATCACACAGTTTGACTCTCACCAGGGAGGCACTGAGCTGCTCGAAGTCAAACATCTCATTCTCATATTGCTCTGCAAGTTCCTTTCCCAGGATGATGGCCTCTTCCCACATCTGCATGACAGGAAAATAACAAAAAAACTCTTATTTAGGGGAATTCAAAATAAAATGGTGCAAAAAGTTAGATACTGTTGACAGACTTTTACAAGTAAGACACTAGTATGATTTAAAAAAAGCTTGTTAGGAAGCACTGTTAACATCCTAAATTGCAAATGTAAATTGCACCACGGTGATAAGAACTTGCGTAAACAATCTCCCAAGGCTGCTTGGTGTCTCTTACCTTGCCCTTGTCAAAGTAATTAATAATCTGCTGGTACAGCTGGTCCTTCAGTTGCCCTTGTGTGGCAGCCAGGTATCCATCTCTCTGGGTCAAGTGGGCGGCACACTGCTCATCTGACCACTACAGGGAGACAAGCGAGCACGCGGGTCAACACCATGCAGGGGCAGCAGGCGACGAGAAATCAATGGCTGAATTATAGTCATGCAAATTGGTGAAATTGATGTGAGGTTCTTAATCGAGCTGTGCCGCCTTCTAGCAGGCTGAGGCGGAAACTTTGGACAGCCAATAAAACAGGCATCGATATTTATTGAGTCGTTGAGAAAATGCATTAATCGAGAGCGACGCTTCAGTGGCAACTTGAGTAGATAAAAAAAGCATACAGAAATCAGCCAACTAAAGAGAGGGTTGACATTTTTGCTGCACTTTACTCCCTCCACAACCCCATGTCGGAATATAACCACAGAAAAAAAAGGATGCCAAAACATGACGCAGTAGGTTGGCTACAAAAACATTCAGACTTATTGCGAGAAACAATTTGCCTATTACCATTAACAAACGCTCCAGAGACACAAAGGTGAAGAAGAGAAGGAGAGTTAGCCATGGATACAACAGAGACTTGATGCTTTCTTTGACCAAACATGAAGGATAATGAGATTTTGTGAAAACAAAAAAAAAAAACTTCACAAACCAGGCCTTTTTGATTGGCCACTCTTTTGAGCGTAATCCAGCGCAGCCTGCCAAAACGGATTCATTACTTGGCAAGTTTAATTGGCATTTCTGTGGTGGTTTCATGTGTAACCTGAGGAGTTAAGATCTCAGCGAAACTTTTGGTCATGCTTTACGTGAGGAGCAAATCACATCGTGGAGCCAAGAAATTTGCATTTCCTGGCACCAGTTGTGTTGTTTATAGCGTGACGAGGAGTGCTGCAAGGTTGTTTATTTTTTATTAATATCTTTGCAACTGGATGGCTGCAAAAGCACCTCCTTTGATCTGTGGATGCGGTGAACATATAAATGAAAGTGCTGATACATCACTCAGTGCTGTTAATTATCACCATCATTAGCTTCATTTCATCAAAACGGAGAGGGAGAACAGATAACTTCCAGGATATGATGAGATTAAAGTACTAGACAGAGATTGGTCATGAGTGAATGAATCCGTCGCTCAGACAATACGGGACAATCCATCATAAGCGCACAATGCTCTGCATTCACAACACGAGCAGGAAAAGACCAAAGTGTCAGCTGTTCATGCACATTTGCTGATGATGTATCATAGGACACCAATCTGAAAAAAGCTAATGATAAATTAATTGGAACCTGGAGAGACTTTAAACTTAATTTACCTGACTTAACCTCTCTATAAAAAGAGTGGCAATTAATCTGATGGAAACCCAAATACAGACAGATAAAAATACAAAAATATTCTAGTTCATAAAACAATTCCTAATTTGTAAATCTATTTTGTTAGACCTCTATCTGTTCCAATATCTATAATGAGTGAGCTCGTAAAAGCGAGGCTAAGATGAGGAAAGTAAGTGAAATGAGGGCCGAGTAAAGCCACGACCCTCCATATTTACACGTGAGCGATCAAGAAATCAGTTCTGTCTGCATACCTTGAGCAGTTTGGCGTGCAGCAGGAGAGTGTAGGCAGCCTCAGTGTAGTTGTCACACTCCTTATGAAGGTCACACAATTTGTACAAGTACCTGGAATGAAAGAGGGAACCGATTCGTGGTTTTGGGGGGGATATGACTTTGTAGATGAGACACTATAATTATATAAGAGTCAGCTGTTCTGACTGGGTCTTACCTGATGTACATCTCCTCTCTGTCAATCTCCTTGTAGAAGTTCTACAGGGGGGAAAAAACATCACATCTACGTCACGGATGTGTTCTTGATCCCAAATTGCCAAACAAAACACATCTCAGCAAGAAATGCTACATAAATAGGATTAATCAAATATAATCAAAAATAACTGGAAGTTTATAGTAATATTTGGAAAGATAAATTAATAAACTGCCATAAGGTTGGGACACTTTCAAGACAGACCTTCATAATTATGATGCACAGGAAGTGGCAGCGCAGGCATTCAACAAGCCGGATTCATTCACAAGGAACATGTTTTTGTGGATATAAACATCATATGTGTCGTGTTTAAGATGTTCATTTGCCATTTAATGATGAAAACATAAAGAATGTCACACAAAACTGCATAGAATCACGTCATCACGTGCCAGTCTGGACACACACGGTCATTTCCCAGCAACCTGCAAATTATTGTGCATGCTTGAACACTCAGAGTATGCAGCTCTGTTTATAGACTCTAAATAAAGGTGATAAATTTGATGAAGGTAATTCCACTTATTCTTCAAACTAAATAGTGCAGTAATGTGATCCACAGAAGACTGATGTGTGAACTAGCTTTGCGGTGTTGGGATGAGAGTTTAGATTTCAGCCTTTCACCTACAATGCTCCAGAGGGGGCGCATTCATCTTCCATACTCAGCATGTGACACATGCATCTTAACCATTGCACACGCAAGACTTAATGCTTAAGATGACCGTACTCCGAGTGACACCACAATATACATAATGGAATGTTCATCAAGTCGAAGAACCAGCAATTTGAAGTAAACAATTGGAGCTAGCTGACATTAAGAAGCAGAGTTTCTTCTTCTTTCTGTTGAGGTCAGGATTGGTCAAAATACACATTGAGCCAATTGGGGTGGGGGGTTAGTTCCATAGTTGTAGCAAGCATCGAGGGATGATTGACACCTAGTCCCAGCATGTATAAATTAATCAAAAGGCTATAGTTTTATGCAGTAACTGTTATTACAAGGCTTAGCACACCTCCTCACAGTGCTCCAACTGAGCTTACCACATGTACTAAAGATCAGGCTTGAAACCAAGACTATTGCTTCTTACATGAGTCCACACTTTCTCTTTCTATATTCAAGCTTAACTTCAGATGAATTCACGAGAACATATGCAAGCTTGATGTCTGGAAGCGAGCCGATATCACTTACTTGGATGCTGAAAAATTGGAACAGAAATGTGTAGCAGCTGCACAGTAAACTATTGAACACAGGGAATCCCTTTAGTCGGCTTTATGAGAACCGCTCTCGCATATGTGCCCAATGAAGGTCTCACTGGTCTTTAATCTTTTCAGCATTGGTGATCACATGACTGAAAATGAACATCTGGGATGCCCATAAAGAAATGTCACTTGGCCGGGAAGAGGTGTTTCACGGAGAGCAGCTTTGCCATATCATTTTAATGCAAAGCGACAAGTGAAGGTTGTTGTTATTGTTTCTGCCTGGTGCAAGTCTCAGGCGATCATGCTCACTCTAGTGCCGACAACGGCCAGTAAACAAAGATGCTGTCAATATCATTTGATATTTTACAATACTGCTGAGTATTAAATGAAACATTGCAAAATACCAAACAAAAAAAAAAAAAATCACTATTTTTCAGCAGCTTTCCAATAATCTTTTCTTCATGCCACATAAATGTTGCAAAGTTTATCGTAATGTTTACATTAAAAAAAAAGATTAGTAACATCAATCACAGCTTCAAACAAAAATATGTATATTTAATGCCACTGGTGAATCAATTATGACACTAAAGATCAAGTAAAGTCTGAGAAAGGTGTGGTGATGGTGTCCATTCAAAGTGGTCACTTACAAGGACATTGACGGTGCAGCTCATCCGGTTTTCCTTGTTCTCGTCGTGCATGATGGTCCTGTAGTCCAGCAGCCGCTCCAATAGCCGAACCACGAGCGTGACAAAGGTCTCGCCGGTTTTGGCCAAATACTTGTGCTTTCTGCAGTGTTCCAGCAAGCTGCGGGTTTTATCAACAAGAGGCACCATCAGATGATTCAGAGCAGAGCTTAAGGTTGCAATTAGGTTTATCTAACTTTAGAGAGGCTCGGAGCGTGAAGTCCAGTGATTATCAGCGCTTACATTTTCTGAAAGAGAATTTTGTACTGCTCGTCTCCACGTCCCCCCTCCACCTCGTGATCCAGCTTGGTGATGATCTCGTTCTCAAACTGCAATTAGACAGAGCAGGCGTAAATAATCAGGGCAGATCATTTTTCAATTCATTAACACCATCTCCCTGTCGCTGCTCCTTCCTTCTACATCAAAGCTTGGCTGTGATTTGGCGTTAATCACCCCTTATCTGCACACTGACTGACTGACTGGGAACTTCACTTCTCAATTATTTAATGTTAACTGCCTAATTTCCCATCACACAATCTGGTTAAAAATAGACAAAAACAGTATGTCACAAACCAAGGCATGAGCACTGTGCCTCTCTCAGTATACAGTGCACCAAAATACAGGTCATAACCCACACACTAAAGTAAATAGCATTATATTTTCTTTAACTTCTGTGGCTTTTGAAATGACATTGAACCACTATGGAACACTGCCATGTGTTTCTGTCGGCAAAAAGCTATCCGATCAACTTCAAAATAGAGATTCATTGTGATGTGGGATCTACTGCGTCAACATTTGAAATACATGCATATGTCAGAAACATGTGAAAACTGTGAAAAAGCCCAAACCCTTGCAAACATAAAAGACAAAGATAAAATATCTAAGAGTATAGATAGCACAGGGAGTTAAACTCTGAAGATGACCGTGAAGAAAATACACTTTAGCATGCGTTTATCACAAACTTCATTGATAAATACTGTTCAATCATTTTTCCATTTCAAAAGATTGAAATCAGTTTACGTATACAAAAACAAAACAAACAGCAACCTTCTCTCTCCATTTTTTTTATGTTTTACACTTCTTACATCTATTATTCAGATAACTCACCCTTTGGAAGCTGCATGTGAAGTGGAACTCGCACTGCATCATGTCGAAGAAGATGGGGATAGTGGCCTTTCGCAACTCAATTTCTGGAACCAATGTCATCTCCAGAATTGGACCTACCATCTCTGGGATGAATTTTATCTTGTGGGGACCTGGTGTCGGGAAATGAGAGTAAAAACATTCCACATCATACACTTGCAGTATGGTTGGAGTATACATGTGCTTATTCTGCTATCACTTAGCACTGTTTTCTTCTCTACAGTACCAGATAAAATCTGCTTGTTAGTGGTTATACATGTTGTTACCATCCATGGGGAGAAAACTAGAGCATTTGGGTAAACAGCAAGATGTTTAGCCTTAAATAATATGAAGTAATAGTCTCTCTGCAACATTTTTGCAAGATGTAGATGTTCAAACCATACCTTATAGTACAGCGGGGACAAACATGGCTCAGCTAACTTATTAAGGGGCCGACCAACTTATATCCCAGAAAAAATTGATGCTTATATCTGGCAAAATGACTCGAACGGAAACACCTTTAAGTGATAGTCTCAATGACAAGGTGCTAAGTGAAGTTCAAGTAGCAAAACCAACACCCCAGTGAGTGGACTGGTTCAGTTGAGATTTGACAAATAAGCATCTTGCATTACAACACATAAAGCCATTCAGCAGCTGTTCCTAGCAGATGAAGCAAGATAAAACACAGCGCCACTGCCATGTTTTTATGCTGAGCTTAAGTAGTCATTTCATGGAACAGAATGTAATCAACACAGACAAACTGAGGTGTTGCAGCTTACCAAGATTGTACCACATGTCCCGGATTTCAAAACCTATTTGTCGTCTCATGTCCTGGTACCTGAAACAGAGAAGAGCAAGATGATTATGACGGCAGTGATCCATCAATTAAAGCGTGTCAAAGGAATCCAGGATAGTCAAAGAGTCCCAGCATGTATAAATTAATCAAAAGGCTATAGTTTTATGCAGTAACTGTTATTACAAGGCCAACATAGTCAAAGCGATAACAGCATAGACTTAAGATAACAAATGAAAGTTCACACGAGGTGATCTCTATTATATTTTGGAATGATGAGTTATGCATATGAAAAGCAAAGGTCCAGGTGCATCATGTGGCCAACTGAATTGACGGCTCAAGAAACATAGCCCATAATTGGTTATTGAGAATGAGAGTGTCTAGTTGGAGACAAGAAAATGTGCCTTACAAACACTGTGTTTTAGTTTGATCATCATGTCAGATTGTAACTGTACAAACCTACAGTATATGATGATGGTTTCCCAGGGCCATGATCAAGCACTCTTTTAAATGGCTCCACACATGACAAAATCAAGGCTGACACAGTACAAAGACCAACAGACAGCACAATTCAAAGAGCCCCAATTCATTTGTCATGAAGATTTTTTTTTTCAAAAGGGAGTCACTGCTTTTTAACCCTAGTTCTAAAACGACATACATTATCAGTGTAATACTTTGCATGAATACTGACTGGCATAATTTAGTATATTCACAGAACACTAATGTTCCTCAATAATAACACACATATTTCCAAACGTACTCTAAATAATATAAAATATATTCCAGAACAAAGCATGTACTTTGCGCAGGAGATGGCTTACTTTATCTCATGACCATTACGATACCCCTGGATTATCATGAAGTCCATTGGGGAAAACGCATCTCTGTCCATGTGGCTTAACTGACAATAGCAATGTCAGCCTGCAAGCTGATCAGCTCAACAACAGTTCAGTCATGAACCAATCTCCAACTGCTCCAGAAGATTTAGTGAGAAAGGGAAGGGAAGGGAAGACAGTGAATGATGGAGACACTAACAGGAAAGGACACAAGGAGCAAAGGGGCAGAGAAGTGAGGCCTATGTTGCAAAATGTATCACAAATAAAAAAAAATAGTTTATGGTCTTCAAAAACAGATGGAGTAGTTCATGAGTAAAAGTAGAAAAAAAGCACAAGGTCAAGGCAAAAAGCTTATTTTTGAGTAAGAGTATAGATGACAAGCTAAGCTAAGATAACAGCCTTAGAATTGCAATCGACTGTGCAGCTACACAATTGCACGAGACAAACAAAGCAATATGTTTCATTCGAGAGTGTTTTTGAGCTGCATAGGCAATACTTCTGGAACACCAATGGCACATTCCCTTTAATCCGTTATTCATTTTAGACCTCTTTGCACAAGATAACACAAAACAATTTAGAGGTTCTGTCAAGGTCGGCGCGAAGACCATGAAGGCTAAATGAAACCTCTTTCAGTCAAAAGAAACTCAAGGTCATGGTCACAGATGGACTAATTTTGCTCTTTCATCAGGAAGATAGTCTGCATCACACCTGGTTTTAATTAAAAACCAAGTCATTGGTCATCTCTTGTCTTGTCTTGTCTTGTCATTCATTTACTTAAAAGCCTCATAGTCAATGCACACTAAAACAATGGGACAGAACGAATCTGAGCCTGCGGGCAGCAGGAGGAGAAAGAAGTACCTGTATGATTAATGGAAAAAGACAAAAATACAATCTGGAGAGATGGTGAAATGCATTTTCCTCTTAGGAAATATTGAATGTGAGAAAGGCCTGAGGCAAGATGATCCATTCACATAACATACACACAGGACATGCAGGTATACAATATGAAAAAGGTATCTCTGCATGTATGCTTCCAGTTTGGTTCCCGCTCTGCTTTCATTTCAGATTAAATTCATAAAACCACTATCTCTTCATTGAGGTGTTGTTTGCGCTGGTGACTCACAAATTAAGAACACAAGTTTAATAATACGTTTTCTGTGAGTATATTTTACCTATGCTTGTATACTGTACATGTGACCGTTACATAATCCACTATGGTGTGGAAGTTATTCTGCTGCTGTCCAGAAGTACATGAAGCATGCGAATGCAATATGCATTGGAAATGTTAGGTGGTTCACACACATACAGATTGGAAAATTAAAAGCTCAAATCATTGTGCAGAGTTGTCTTCATTTCAAGTAAATTTGATTGATGATGATTCCACAAAAGACAAGGTATCTCGCTACAGTTATTCAGATGATCGCTCCCTGGCAAAGATTCCAGCGAGCATTCAACAGGTCTACAAACAAAGACAACCTTGTCTTTTATGGCAAGGGCAGGACAAACCTTGAGTAATTCACTGGCAGACTATGTCTTCCTAGTTTGGATGCAATGCTGCCTCCACCAGTAACCAAGGATTGAGGAGGTGATTGCCTCTATTTTCTAAAAGAAGCGTTGTTTCCCTGGATTATTCTTCAAGCACAACTGATTTAGTCATTCCAGAACAGGAAAATATTTTACTTCCAGCCGTATAACATAATAATACTATAAAATACTAAAGCATGAACAACCACAAGCAACTGCTGAGACTATAAAAAAGGGACAGAATACTGAATGAGCCCTGCTTCAATGTCTCACTGTAATGCACCTCACTCACACAGCCATGATTTGTGAATTACAGTACGCTTTTCTGAAGATTGTAACTCCATAACCAGTAGGTAATCTCAGGGAAAAGACAACTTTCATAGAAACTTGTGACTATGCAACACATTTCAGTAATACTTTAACCATGGAGGACAGCCTAGAAAATATCACACATTGACTCTTTGCGAAATATGATACTGTATTTAAAAAAATAGTGCCATACTTTCTGGACTATAAACCGCTACTTTTTTTTCACAATCTGAACCTTGCTAAAACGATGATGCAGTTATGAGGATGAAGTCACTGTGAGGTAGTGGGAGACAATTGAATTCAATAGTTGATTTCAGTTGGCAAACGTATGTCTCCAATATTTAACTCATGTTTTCAATGGACTTCTCAGCTAAGTTTCTATATTTTTATCAGCAATCATTTGCTGCTCAACATAACAAAAGAGGTGCGGCAGATGTTGTGATTATTGTTCATATAAGATCAACAGCTCCAGCTGTTGTTGTGATGAGATCGTCGTGGCTGGAGGCAGTTAACCGCCTTCACAGTAAAGTGCTGAGGGAAACCCTGCTAAGTCATGACAAAAGTTTAATGCATTTAAAAGAAACTCCATCAGAGGATTTGAACAACCTTGCAAATTTAAAGACTTAAATTCAAATTATCACATAATGTCAAACTGCAAGCCAAATAAATATCCAAAAATAAATACCTGGACCTGTGTTAATTCCTACTACTAAACCCACCCATGAAGGCAACCAAACTGAGTCCACACCTCTGGTTTCACCCCGCTGTTCCAGAACGAAGCACAATAATTGGTATTGCAGACCAGACAAACAGTTCATGCGCCAGCACACAAAAACAGAGCAGAAAAAAAAGGGTAGGTAGAAGAGGTGGAAAGCGAGCGAGTGGTTGAAAAAGAAATTGACAAGCCCTGTCTGCAACCCTAATCACATTCTCTGAAAGCCATCTGGCTGTGTTTGAATGACATGTGACATTTATGATAACAAATGACATTTATATGGTGCGAACGTCCAATAAAGAGCAGCAGGGAGGAGACGTTTCCACTGCTGTTTGTGTTTTCCAAGCCTACAGCTGTTCTATAGAGAAGAGCGGGATAATGACACATGAGTGTTTGGAAATGTCCCGTTTGTTGCGTCACGTGGCTAATGCAAGTTATGTCACGGCCAATTAAAAAGGGAAATAGCTAATGAGCAGCTGGACTGTGAATCCAGTTTGATGTCAGGCTGCGTGACAAAAAAAAATGCTCCAAATGAGTGTCCACTTCTGTCTGCGAGCATTAATGTTTGGCTGCTTGACAAGCCTGTGTGAGAAACACTAATATAGACGAAGAGCTCCTGGAGGGGACTATGCCTCGTGGCTGAAACACATCATTAACAGGTTGCCAGGTAGTGTGTTTCTCAAGACACTGAATGCTTTGTTCTTCCTAACTTTGGCTTCTACTTCACATTTCAGAACTAGAGGAGCTCAACGCAACTTTGAGGTTTAAAACCGCTTCGTTTAAAGAACAGTTCACCTGTGCAGAAAAACACTTTAATGTTGCATAAGCAGGCACCGCTGAAATAGAGCAGCAACAATAGCAGAGTGACAAACACCAAGAGACAATTTGGAAACGCATAATAAAACAGCAAGAACTAATTTCTGCGCAACAACACTGCTGAAGACTGAACTGAACCTCTTGCTCCTTGTTCTAGATAATTTAATTAACAAAGTGGATCCATCAACCACAGTGTAATAAGTAAACACATCAAAAGCAAAATTCTTAATTATAAAATAAAGCAACTTCTTCTGGTAGCCGATCGAGGACAGAGCCATTGCCAATGATCATCACCAGTCTGATTTGTACCTGTGCGACTCCTGTCTCACAGGACACCTCATAGTCATGTAGTAGTCAGTCATAATATTTCTGCTGTCTTGGAAGTCTGTAGTGGGCACTACAGAGGGCTGTGGGATAGTTCATCCACACATGAAGACCCAATCGTCTCACAGGTGCATCATAATAGGGATCAGCTCAGCATGAGCATACATTTAAACCCCTTGTTTTGCACAATTGAGTATTGCATAACTTCGGCAGCAATAAGCACACAACTGCCAATGTACGTGAACTCACGTACTGACCAGAAAGTTTTCATTAAATATGATGCAATGACTGAACATTGAGCCATCGCTGCGCGCATCAATATGAAATGATCTCATCATCTACAAAATTGGTTCTGCTGAATTCGAACACAAGTAACTACAAAAGTATTTCTAAGCGAATTCAGATTCAAGTGCATCACTGCATATAAACCAAGCAATCTCTGTGGACCAGGCAGCTAAATCAAGCTATTGGCTTAGTCTGTCTTAGTTTCTCTGCATGTAACTGTGGTCAGTGTTGCACAAAGCAGGATCCAGAATCTTGCTAGCTGATTTGAGTGGTGTCAACTGAAACAAGTTCTTCAGCCTCAATATCAGTGAAGAAATCTTGAAATGTTGTGTGGCGGCTTAATGTTTAAACGGTTTAAATTGAACCAGTGTAAGCCTGTTGTTCTTCCCAAAAGATGTCCATCTTCATATAAATGGGAGAAGCAAGTTCAGAGAATACGGGACACATGGCTCGGCAGTGATTATCGCTGTTCTGACAGTTTTTACATTAATTTTGAGGACCAACGAACTGACTGCCACAGCCACGGGTTTCAAACGAAAGCAAACCGCTAAAGACGATGTTATTAGTATGGAGGAGAGAAGCAACAGTGTCAAAACAAGAACATTACAAGTCCCTTGGTTTAAGTTTTAGGCTGTGATCAACGCCTGTGTACCCTTCAGATGGAGGCAAAACAATCCAGGTGTTTGGTTGCAAGCGCAATACAAAAAAACAATTTTAGGTCATTAGCATTACTATTTTATTTTATTTTTTAAACACAGGCATGATATTGTCAAATGTTATAGATAGATAAAATCATTTTATATACAGTGTGACAGGAGACTCTGGTCGGGAATGTGATGTTTATTCTCTTTCGGGCCACAAACCTTCAACCATTTCCCCACACAGCCTCTCATTATATACCCTCGGTCAGGTCCCTACCCATCATACCTCTGGGTGAGAGGCCACACCTCCCAAGTGCCAGTATCATTTGGGGCTCCAAAGCCGACCAATATCCGTCTCCAATCCTTCACTGTCAGACCCTTCTTCCTCTAACAAGTGCATGACATCGCATCCACATCTGTCCTTCCACAAAACTATTGACAAACGGTCCAAATCCTCACTGGTGTTGCTCGCAGCTTCCTCCGCTTCAGTGCACTCAGCTATGCTGGTTTACAAAATTTGTACATCAAAGATGGCACCGATGTTCGACACAGCAACGACCACATAGTATCACACTCATCTGCCTCATGTAAATCAGGGTTGGGCATGGGAAAAAAAGTTTTTGAAAACTTTCATATGCGCAGAATGAAAAGACAGTATTTCTTCATTCTAATCATGTCTTGGCTGAATTTATGTCATTAAAAAAATCTTTCAGAAAACGGCCGCTCTGGATTACTTCTTACTTGTGGAAGATCTTGGCTCTTTTGTCACTGGAGAAATTCTCCAATTGCAATGACTCCTGGGTGAGGAAGGCCACAGCCAGATGGAAGTAGTTATTCCACAGCTGAGGAAAGAAGAAGAAAAAAAATGCAAATTCACACACAATCAATGTTCTTCATGGGCAAAACGGCTTTCGAATTTCTCTTAATCAGATAATGGCTTGAGAAATCTTCACCATCGTCTGCTCATTGCTGCGGGACTATAAATAAGTCCAAAGACTGCCCAGGAAAACACTGTTATATGTCAGACAGATAAATAATGTGGATTTATGGGGTGGAATACTAAAAACTTTTTTTCCATGTCAAATAAACAACACACTGAAACACTGATACAAAAGTCAAACCACAAAGACAGAAGTGCGGCAGGTTTAAAAAAAATAAAGAATAGGCAAATACAGCTTAAATTGCAGTAATTACATAAAAGCGAAAATGTTCTATTCTCCCCAAGTGACACTTCCCTGAATGAAAATGTCTATTATTGCCACTTAAGGCATTTAAAACCAGCTCAGCATTCTGCTCGAGGTGGTTATAAAATGCGGCCATCTCCATGACAGCGTTTCATTTGAAATGCTAGGTGTTTCCTAGAAGAGGGGTTAGATGATGATAGATATGAAGGTCTTACCTGTAGCTCAAAGTTTGTTTGATCCAGAAACTTCTTATTCAAAACAGCAGCATACTGATTAATGGCTCGGAGGAACACCCTGGGAAGAGTGGGGGGGGACATGTTTAGACTCTACAAAGCCTCAGTTCACACCGTCAGTGGTAAATATATCATATCAGCAGTACCGAGTACCACATTCAGTCAAACATGAGAGCTGATTATTAAATCGCACAGTAGGAAATAATGAGTGCAGTCAGGGTGAAACAGCACCGAAGTGTTCGGTGGTACAACATGCAGCTTGTATTTTTATAACATTTGACAGCCAAACTTTTAAAAATACAATTATTGCAGATATACAATGTAAATGACATACACAGTGCTGTCAATTGATAGATTTTTAAGAGGAAACAATAGATAAAGACATGTCATTCAGACATGAACATGAAATTGGCCTTTTGAGCACAAAGACTTTTTGCTTAGATATTGATGTGTAGTACACTTTATAATACAAAATGATGGATAGACCTAGAGTATATAATGATATGTAGAAAAGAAGAAAGGGGAATCCTTTGCGATGTATAGATATAGGCCACTGGAAAATAAAAATAAAAGAAATAATAATTTAAATTCCAGACAGGAAAATCAGCTCAACATCACATTGCTTCATTTAAAGAAGAAATGATGCACTTTTCTACCATAAAATGAATGATTGCAACAGGAGTAAGTCAATTCTAGTTTCTCGTGTGTCAATGAAACCAGCCGGCTCGCAGGAACAAAAGCGGATGCATTTAAAAGCGCAATAAAAAAAGGCAAGGTGACGCAAGGGCAATTGTTATACCACTTAACTGGATTGCATCAGGGCTTTATGAGCTGCAATGAAGCTGCATTAAGCTGTAACGTTTGTGTAACCGACACTGGCAGGTGAGGAGGCATCATGCTTCTACAGATACACACACACGTTTGAAGCGCCATCCTTGCGGGGACCTCTCATTGCCCTAAGTGCTCTCCCCAGCCTCTCACCCTAAACCTAACCACGCCAAATAAATGGCTAACCTTGACCAGGACTTAACGGAACGTAAACCCAATTATAATGACCTACTTATTTTGACGTTTTCATCCTCAAATTGACGCTTGGACTTGTGGGAGAGAAACAGAGAGAGAGAGAGAGAGAGGGAGAAAGAGAGAGAGAACTGCATAACCAGTTCTAAGCGTAGAGAAAGTGCCATGTTCCTTTTACATCATGAAGGTGCAGACGCCATCCTCCAAGCACAGACACAAACGTAGAAATGGGGTTTCCCTGCCGCCTCATTTAACTGACCTTGAACAGGAATAACTGTTGCTATGCGGTGATGGCTTAAATCTCCCTGCAAATCCGGCCGCACATTTATCTCCAGGATGGTATTTAGGTCTGATGTGCCATACTGATTAATAGTCACTTTCATCATTAGTGGCAAAGGTTAACTGTCATCAAACATCTTTGGATAAGTAATTAGAAGTCCATTTCTCAAGCTCTCTGGCCTTCAGACAGGATCCACCAGCCTCACCCCCTCAGTCTCCTAAACACTCGCACAGCCTATTACCACCATCCTGTCTGCACACCTCTCTCAATTTTCTGCTGCTGTGAACATGCCAATATAGCTCATACGTTTCAACGTGGGCTGTCCACTTTAGGGGCTTCCATCCACTACACCTGAGAAATTTGACAACTTAATACTCAGCTCTCATTATGTTCCAGAGTAAAAGAGAAACAGAAGATTAATGTACACAGGTGGGAGAGGGCTTTACTGTTGACGTACCAACCACTAAATGAATCACCAAACAGAAAGCAGCGAGTAAATATGCAAGAATGTCGGGCATTAATGCTGAGTAAATATAATTTACCGTCAAACTTCATGATAGACAAAAAAACAAAACCGGTTTTCAGGAAGCATATGCTGGTTAGTGGTGCATCCACACCTTTGTTTTCCTCTGCCCCCGTAGCTCATTTTCCTGTCAGATGATCTGTGTTTCACACCTCGCACATATGCAAATTAAACTTATCAGGAGATCATACTTGCTAATTGAGTTCAGAGAGCATCGCGGATAATGATCCGAGCCTATTTGCATACTGAAGCTGAATCATACTGCTGCATGAAATGGCAAGGTCAAATACCACCATTATCAGACCAATTTAGTAAAATCAGGATTACTTTCTCATCTGATATTTAGTGAGAGTAATTGTACGGCCGTTATGTATATTTAATGTTTATGACTGCCAGTACAGCAAGATACTATAATTTACAGCACTCTTTCACAGAGAGGGTTGGAGGACGACGACCAGAGGTGAGAAAGCTGCTGCATTTATCTTTAATAGGTGTCTAGTTGGAGCTCAACTCCGAAACCTCAACCAGAATTGCACCACCGATGTCACATTAAAGCTCCAAAAGAAAAACAACGTTCTGCAAAATGAGAAGAAAGCCGAGGTTGGAGCCACAGCTACTACCAGCATCAAACGAAATAAATCAAAAGTAACAGTTTATAAATAAATGTAGAAATTGGTTCAGAATATGCCACATTTTTTTGACTTATTTCCAACTTGCTGCTCAGATTTATAGCGTGTCTCATTGCTCTTTTTCAAGTAAATAAGTTAGCGAATAGATTTGATTTTATTTTCATTAAGCAACAACTGCAATTCCATTACTGAGCAAAGCAAGAAAATGACATAGCTGAAGAGTATTTTGATCATGAAACAAATGAATACAGGAATGAGATGCAATGTCATACGTTTCTTTTGAGTCACTTTTGATTTATTTAAACATTTCAGTTTTCACTTACATCAAGGTTAAGTTTGATTAATTATTAAATACTTGTACTTACATTTGTATTCTTTTAAATACCTGTACTTACATTTTTATATCCATGTGGCAAGATGAAGTCAAGGTCGATGTTTGGAGCAAAAAAAAAAAAGCCTCAATATGTGAAAAACAGCAGCTGTCTGCTGTTGGTTTTTGAACAATCATGGCTAAGACTAATCAGCTCACTGAGGAACTATGCTTGCGCATTGAGGTAGAGGAAAGGCAGGGGGATCGTACTTGAGGTGACAAACAATCCAACCATCACCACCTAGGACATCCTTGAAAATCTGGGCTCAGATGGTGCCAATGTCTCAAAGCAAGCTCCTTGTGGTATTTCCAAATTAGAAAAAACACTTGCTGGTTAAATGAAAGTAACACTTTAACAGAACAGTTTTGAAGCAGTTATTCAACATTATTAACAAAAAAGAAATAAGTAAACATGTCAAATTGGGTATTATACATGTTTCAAGGCAGTCCCATGTGTCATGTAAGGATAAGCAAAAAAAACAAACAAAAAAAACAGTATATTCCGGCAGTAGCAATCTGTTATGTCGTTGAAAGTGAATCCAAATGCAAACAGTTTTAATGACATAAATTATTTTGCATACAAGCATTTGAATATGCACCATTTTAGAAACAAGATGCAGAATAGGTGTGTGAAATATTTTAAGAAACTGCTGAGTCATCATTATTGCAAGTCCATTCTTCCCATTATAACCAGAGGGGTCTCGCTGCGTGCCACAGTCACTCTCTTCACTTGTCTCTACTTTTACACTTTTCAGGGCCTTCTGGCTACATGACTAGAGTCTGTACTGCTGTGAGCTCATTTTACTCTCAACCTCCTCTCTTTTCCCTCTGTTCCTCCTGTTACTATATTTTCCAATTCATACCACATTTCCCTTCGCCACGTCTCATCCGTTGCCTTCTTCTCAGCGCCCTGAAGCAACATAACTGAACCTAACACAAATAAATACGACCATTTACTTTTTCATTTCTGGATTGTATTAAAAGATAAAATGTACTTTTACTGACCCAAAGTCTACCATTGTGCTATCAGAGTGAAAAATATCGTTTCAGTGAGAAAAAAGGCCTAGGTACAACTTTAATCCAAAATGTCCCACATATACTGAGCACATTGCTCTCAACCTTCACATTTGAAAAAAAAACACTCATGAACAAAATAATATATATACTGTGCTATATAACAAGATGATATATATATACTGTATGATGTTTCGTAGCTACAGTATATAAAACAAAAAAACATTGTACTGAACAGTTGATCAAGACCTTAAAAAGTGGTAAGAGGAGAGTCTCATTTTATTGAGATAGATATTATTTTATGAGACTGGGACCTCCAAAATCTCTCAGGTTCACACAAGCAAGGTTGTCATTTATTCCTCTCTTTCAGACCTGTAGAGCCAGACCTCAACCCGGGTCAAGAGAACCCTTTAAAAGCATCCTCACGAGCCGGTGGCTACATTTAACCGCTGCTAGTTCAGCTCATCTGGGCTTTTATCCTTTTATCAGCCTTGAACAGTTTCGAGGAAAAAAGTAAAATCACCTGTCATGCTACAAATGGCTCCTTCTAAGTTTAATTTAACCTCCAGAGAGGAAAGGTATGCACTAACAGTAATTAGCCCAAAAATAAATAGCCTTTCATTGAGCTAAATTATGCAAACTTAACAACTGTAACAACTCTGTTGTGATGGGTAAATCTACTACGATTTCTGTTCAGATCCATTCCACTCACGTACAGGCAAGTGAAAGACAGAGAACCCTGCTGAATCTTTTCCCATCAAAACCTTGTCCAGACATTTTTCTTTCTTTCTGAAGCATGTGACCTGCATATAACCCTAAGAGATTGTGCAACTGTCTCACATCAAGCCGTCCAAAAAGTACACAACATATTTGAATCAGACCACTGCTGCCATCTTTGGACATGTTTGAACATAAAAGCTACAAAAACTGGCAAAGGACACCAGCAGCCACAGTGGGGGCAGTTTAGTCATAGGAGAACATTAAAAATTCTGCTTTAAAAGTTTGTATTATGGCATTTTGGGGTAAAACAGATACTGGTCTGTGTGCTACATAGGAGCCATTCACTAGCTGCTGAAAAGAGAGAAGGCAGTTACTGAGAAGTCAGACCTGTTCCCAGTGGTCACCCCGCCATGACCCCAGCCTCACTCCTCGGCACCAAACATACAGTGGGTCACAACATGATCCACGAACTTCAGTCTCACACACGCCTGTCAAAGTTTTGGTGCTTGTACATAAAATCGTAATAACTCGATCACTTTATTATTCAGTCGGCTCACAAGGGTCACAGGAGGGCCAAACACATTTTTTTATACGGGCATGGCCCTTGTGTAGAAACACTATTGCAGTGATAGACGAGTCAGTGGGACTTTAGTTCATTTTGATATCATGAAAATTATTCAAAGAAACTTTCAATCATGAAATCTCTAGTGACAGAGACTGTGTTGTTTTTTTGCAGTTGAGCCGTTAGATCAGTTTTCATCATCAAACTTGGATCAGCTCCAGAAATGAATTTATAGTTTACAGTTAGACTAGTTCACATGTTTTTGGTCTAAACTGAGCTTGAGTCCAGTATGACCCTCAACAACTTCATCACTTGCCCTAACGTGATTTACTTTATTTTTCTCTAAATGTATTCAACCAGTATAAAAACAAGCCATGTACCACGAATCTGGAAACTATTTGCAGCAATTTTCACCACCATTACATTTATTTACAGGTCAAATGTAGGATCTGCAGTGAGAAGCCTTCATAGTTAAACAGGAGCGGATCATGAATGAATCAACATCACAGGGTTCTGCATACAAACGACGCACTTGGGAATGCACTTATGATGATCACAAAATTGTTCATTGATATGTCACTTCAGAATTTATGAGTGGTCTATGGTGCCTTTATGAAACACCACAGTCGCATCAGTGCAGTGCCAATGAGTGCGTTACCCCTCACAACAATAGAGATCAATTTATATAAGAACATAATAACATTGAGAAGCATCAGTCAATATTTAAAAATATTCATTGTGGAGTGCAAAATGGTTTTGTTTCCAAATTACTGCCCCATTATCTGACAGTTTTCTGTCTCAATCTGTTAACTGAGTATTTGCGGCTGATTGCACATATCTAGCTGTGTGAATATTCACCCTAAAAGAGGAAAAAAACTTTCCGTCTCTAAACATTTATTGAATTGATGATGATGGCTGCACTTAGTATGCAGTGATTCAGCACTTCTTTACGGTTGAGCTCTCAAAAAAGTTTACTATGCAAATTTTATAAGGAGAACATTTGGCAGCATGTAGAACAGAGCCAACAGCTGCCGTCCTGTAAAATATGTAATGCAAGAGAGCGAAACTGAATGAGTAAACAGACATCGAACACACCACAAACTGAATTAGGCAGAGAGTGACATCAAAATATGACGCTTTAAAATCAAAAAGGCCACTGAAGTTTGATGGAATGAGACGGGGGAACAGCCAGCAATAGTGGTTACACTACCATCCATGGCGATAAGGCCTTTTAACAATAAGGCAAGAGTACATTTCTATAATGTTAAGGGCAATATGGTTTATCTCACTATGAAATAACGCAACTGACCAGCAGTTTGTCGAATAGATAATGGGATTGAATTTGTTTGGATGCTGTTCTGGGGCAATTAGATTCCCAAACTCAGTGAACATCACCATTGGTGGAGAAGACTGAGAGAGAAGGCAATGTGCTGCTGCCCATACCTGTCTCATTAGCTGTGTTGGACATCAAACAGCCATCTGCCGATGCTGTGGGTGGCTCACCAAGTGCAGGAAAGTCAAGTTCGGTCAACTACGGAGTCATGTGATAGATGTCTTCTAAGTACATTTGCAACACAGCATCTTGAGATGGAGAACTGAGTTTGAAGGGCCAGTGTTCTGTGTTGTATTACAAACCAAAGTACAACCGCAAGTGTACATAAGACAGAGAGAACAGCAGCCAGAAACATTATAATGGAAATCGAAATGTGACTGATGTGACAATTTTTTTGTATTAATATTATGTACTTTAAAATCAAGATTGAAGCAAATACAAGCAAATGCACGCACAATGTTTCATTACCTAAAAGAAAGGGATCATTGACCGAAAGCTACCTGGCCAAGGAGCTTGTGAGCTAAGTTAAACATGAAAAGTGTTTTCCCAAAGAGATCTAACTTAGCTGCAGAGAGGTATTTTACTGAGATTGTAGATATGGATTCTGTCGGAGTGTACCAGAAAGTGTTGGAAGAAGTGGGGAAGAAAAGTCCCTGTAACTAAATCATCATTACTTCACCATTTCACCATTACAACCAATAGAAAAATCAAATTTATTTGGCCATTATACCACATCATACTTCTCAGATTATAATGGACCAGTAATAATCAGTTCCATGTGGTTTCGAAGCATGGACTGCGATGACTGAAGAGGAGGCTGAATTTCTTAATTTGAAATGAAATGAAATGTCTTGACGTTTTTAAAACAAAGCCCTTTTGTGTCATTTGATGGGAAATGAAAAACGTTTTTTGGTCACCTTGGGCTTAACAATGGGGGGCTTGTAACAACTGATCACACACAGAGGCTGATGAAGGGCGACAAAAGCAAGAGTCTAGCTAATCTTTCACAAATCCAACACCTGCAGTACTCGCAGCAGGTGCACAGACACTGCGAGATGAGTCAGACCTTGACAGGCTTATTTTTCACTGACTTTAACAATGATTTAATTCCGACAAGTAGCTCAAGAGGCTGGCTGGAACGCTACATTAATCTCATGGCTGTTGTTGGCATCTCCGAGTCGGAAAAAAAAGACACAACACAATGGAGACATTCTGAAGGAATTCAAGGTGGTGACCATCAGCTCAAGGAGTCAAAAACAAGTGATTTTTTCTGAGCAAGGCATGAGCTGAGAATACATTATAAGAAGCAAAGTTTAAAATTAAGGTTATTCAAGTGGGGACAGCATTGTTCCAGTGTGGAATTTTGCTGTTTGATGTCCAAAACAATAATTACAGGATTTTCTTTTCCATTTGACTGAACATTTTAACTGAACATTTATTCAGTTATGAAACACCAAAATGTAACATTTACACTGAAGTGCAATAATAACAGTAGAGTCTTCCACTCCCAAGTGACGCACTCCAAATGTATATGAGAGGTCTCAAAAGTAAACTAAAATGTTCTGAGAGCATGTTTGATGCTGGTATCATTCAGTGAAATGTGCTGTCGACATAAAAATGAAGGGCAGCACAAAATCCCCCAGCACCTATACCCCAGCCTTTTATGGGTGAAGGACTTATCTTCTTTGGACTCCCCTGAAGTGAATATTAGCGTACTGGAGGGTTGAGAGACCTCAGCTTGATCTGTAGGCTTGCTCCCCAGTGTGGTGCAGCAGCAAAGCTCCCAGATCATGATGTGAACAATGACACGAAGCCAAACACAAGCATCACGGTGACATTACTTTCAGCAAAGTCATTTTGTTATGATCTCAAGAGCCCACTGAACATTCTTCTCGTTGAAGCATGCCGGTGAACAGAGAGGTGGAAGTCTGCCCTCTTCTCTTGCCTGACATTGCAGCTCAGCTCAGAGCAGAACAGATGTGATTTGCATGGCTGCAGGACACAAGGGAGCATCATCACAAAGCCACACAGGCGTTTTCTGCACTGCAACCCAGGTGGATGATGGTGTGATATGCAAGTGGAACACAAGATGAACCGAATGAATCACTGTCTTCTTACAATTTCAATATGTGAAAAACAGAAAAACCCGAAACTCACCTCTGGCCCTGAACTGTGAGGAGCAACCCTCCTAAATCAAAGATTGCTGGTTTCTTCTGGAGCAACAGAACGATAAGTACTACTACAAACATAACTGAGTTCATGCAGCTTCATATTCACCTCACTGTCTCTTAAGCGGGACTCTTGAAGTAGACCATCACGGAGAACCATGAAAGGCTGTCATTTGTTCGCACTCCCACCCCACCTCAAACTCGGACACGTATCTCAGCCATCATCACTTTCTCCTTGGGAGAACCGTGGCAGGTGGTGCGGGATGCGGGATGCTGCCCCATCAAGTCGTCTGACCAGCCCCCATTGGTAGTGCTCTTTACATTTTGCATTCTTCTGGTTTCTGCTGGCACATGATCTGACCAGTTGGTTTGGGAACCCTCAGTGTGTTGATGCAGCAAGTGGATGTGATAAAATGCACACTTCACATTCAACGTCAGCACTAGATGTTGGAGAGGCAGGCCAAACTTGTGCTTGAACAAACAGCATTATTCTAAGCTTTCAGCAAACAGGTGAAGTCAAACTTTGAAACCAAACGTATGAAGTACTGACCACTGGTTTGTCGAAGCTCAGTACATGACCAATCTTCGCAAATAGTGGCTAAAAAAATCAATTTTAACCATCAGCCAGACATGAATATCAGGTCATAGAATATGTAGAAAAGTAGACTAAAATTGAGGCAAAACACAGCAAAAAAGTAAAATCTTGTTGAGCCTAAGTTGTGGTCCACTATCTATAATTCATGCGATAGACCTCGCTTGACTGCTATTTCGCTCGTGCCTCATTTCGATATTTGCATGAGGAGAAAGATGTGTGGAACTATCCATCTTGTAGTAACTGTTCCTAAGCAACAACAGAAAGTAAGTGTTGTGTCCAACTCTTACTTGTTTTGCATCATGTTCATGATGACCCAGTCCGAGGGGTAGACGTTCTTCCCTATGAGATCTTTAAACATGATAAATGTCTCCATTAGGAAATCCTGAAAGAAAGAGAAAGGATGCCGTAGGTTCAGATGGGTTTTTCTTCTGCTAGATAAGAGCTGAGTGTTTTTAGATTAAGGTCAAGGTGACAAATGCAATTCCAGTAAAGGTGACACTTCAGACTTACACTCGAGAAAAGTCTTCAGGTTAATGTAACAAGCCCCCAGTAATAGAATTCATGATCTCTAAGCTCATAAAAATAAATAACATTTGAACACTTCGTATTCAGTATAGTAAGCCAGAGATGAGGCAGGTGGGCTCCTCAAAGGCCACATTTACTTGACCCTCCCACTCCAGCCCCAATGAATTTCACTCTTTCATCTATTATGACAAAACTTGTGACAATAAAAAGACTGCTTTTATTTTTTTTTTAAATGTTAGGGTCGGTCACTCACCACTACATCGCTCCGGATCTTCCCGAAAGTGTTGATGAGATGAGCATAGTGGTAGTCGTCCATTTGCCTGAGAGTTGCTGTCATGCTGGCGACAAAACTGCCCTGTAGAAGAAAGGAGAAGAGTTTTGAAGTACAAAGTAAAGCCGAGAGAAAGACTTGCTGTCAGCTTGTGATTTTTCATGCGCACAGACGAGCCTGGATGATTGGATCTGAGTGCAGACGTATGTCTGGCCCTCCAAGGTTCTGCAAAGGTGGATGCCATTGCTCACTGGCTGATTTCATTAACCTACTGGCCTGCACTGTTCAGCTTTTTGTCTCCGCTGATGAGGTTCCTTAAGTGCTGCGCTCTCTTCATGTTGTGCCACCCAGGCCCAGTTAGCATGCATAACTGGGGCTGCCTAGCAGAAAATTAAAGGCAAATGACTGGTGGATCGACGTCATGGTGCTGCTCAATCCAGCCATGTCTGGGAAAACATTTTGGATACGCTTGAGACTAATCTTCAGCCAATGATCTTAAAACTAGGCACATATTTGAAGAATAGTAGAACTGACATCAAATTTCATCGTAATCCACAGCTCAACATCTCATTTTGGGACTTTGGGTCTAGCTCAAAATCCTGCCAACAATTAAGCCTGACCTACAGTATTGTTTATTGTGTCGTGTGAACCATAGCATCAACATTAATCATTGTGGTTACATATTGTAAGCATAGATGGCAACTTGGCAAGATAGTTTGATAATAGATTGGTACATAGACGGCATATATGAAATGGCAAAGTTTAACATGGAAAATAAAACTCATAGAAAACAAACTCCAGTTGTACTCCAGTTGTGAGGTCATACTTGACAAACGAATCAAGCGAGGGACAGTGATCATGTCTTGAAGAAATTATCTCTAAAGTAAGCAATATGTCAGGTGTCTACACTGGCAAAACTGGTCTGGCCATAGCAAAATGCAAATGCTTGTAACATTGAAAGGGGTTTCCATAACATAAGTGGGAGGTTAATATTTCTAAGCTGGATCAACCCCAGTGAAGCACTGCATGCACTACTGCCAGCTAATATGACCCAAAAGAGGAAAAATGAATCATCATAATACAGTATTTTTTTCCTGCACAATACAGTATACAGTTTTAATAATTAAATGATTTTGAAAAAACCGTCTCCCATTTCTCATGTAACAAGAAGTGTTTTAAACACCTGATAAAACATGCCCACGGCCAACTTAAAGATGCCCATTTATTATTTAAGTATAATATATATAGTATTAAATAAGTATAGCAGGGTTTCCGCTACATATGAACGAGCGTGTAGTTGCACCACGGCTTAAAAGCTGCCACACCATCAGAAAAATTATCACTCTGAACTCTCAGGTGATCAAACGTATTAAAACAAAGTGGAAACATCAGAAAAAATTGATAACACATGATGGAGGTGGACATGAACATGGCAGTTCTCGGTACGTTATTTGTGGAAAAATCCTGAGAGAAACATCATAATGACTGAAGTCTGTTGCTCACGGAACTCAAGTTGTGCATTCTGGTTGTACATATGATATGATGGACTACACGAGGACGGCTAGGATTGGAGAATGATTTGCTTCTCATGATAAAATCGAGCATTTTTACCGTCAACCATTCAGTAAATGAGAAAACATGCTGCGCTGTTTAACTATCACATCTTGGCTGAATTCCTTTCGATTTTCAAAACATCCTGGCGGAAACCCAGTACAGTCAATGCAATATGTAAAACATGCTTTTCAGTAAATCCAGATTGGACCAAAGATCGTTTTGCTCTTAAGGCTTTTGACAATCGGCAGTATATGTGAAGCGATACAAGACTGACCTTTCCATACACTAGTGTGGTTGGGGTTTAATTTAATGACTGGCAACAGAACTCAAAGATTGTTTGACTGCTTCTTAATAAATTTCCAGCTCGAGGGATGTAATGAGTGTGTGCTGCTCCAGTTCCTCTCACATAAGGAAGCCACCTTATTAATAAAAAGTATGAGTGCTTCAAAGCAGTCTGAAGTCTTTAGAAGTCATCAATGTCTGTCTCTGCACTATCACTACACCCCCCCCCCAACGTTCATTAATTCTTTCCATCTGTGTGAATCGGGATACAAATCTTTCCAGGTAAACCTAATATGTTGTGAACTTGAAATGTAAACACAGAAGAATAAACATTTTTGCATCTTAACCAAAATGTTCAATCCTAATTGCCAACAGCACCAAGGTGGTAATGTTGTTATGGACTTCCCTCGGGTGTTGAGCAGATCTTAAGCTTCCAGACAAATGCAATTGCAGCTTAAGGCAATGGGATCAGCTGGCAAATCCTGATGGCAAATTAAATACAGGTAAGGGATCTGACAATAGCGCTGTATTCCAAGCAGCTTTTAGACACTGACAGATTGTCTGCAACAAAAAGTATTCAGACCTGTCAGCGTGCAGCAATTAAGATCTAAATGTGTTCTGGGAACACATGCCACACCAGCTGTTTGGCCATTACGACAGAAATAGAGACGTAGGGCATGACAGCAGACAAAAAAGTTCAGCCAGGGTTCTCTCTGCCTCAACTTCACCATGATAGGTGAAGCTATAGATGATGCACGTTAATGACTTGCCAGTTAGCTTTCACTCAATTAACCGCGACCCATTTAAGATATATTGCCAATCTTAACACCTAAACATTTTAAATATCAACAGCGACAACGACAACAACAACAATAATAATGATAACAGTAGTAATAATAATAATAACAACAATAATAATAATAATAACATATCTTGTATTAGCTATTGATAAACTAATTATTTTTGGATTTAAACCAATAATAGTTAATGATTAATTACTGAGTAATGTTCCGCTAATAAACATGCAATAAAATACAGTACTTTATTTCAGGTAATATATGTTTCTTAAGTTTAACTGTGCTTGGTTACGAAGCTACGCAGCCATTCCTAATCCATTTCAAAATAACACTTGAATTCTTCTTGAGCCATAGCAGTTCTTTATATACTGGATTATAAAGGATGAATGATGTAATGATTGCTTATTATGGTGTGAACATATAAATCACATCACAATCTAAAGTTCTTGATTCTATATGAGTGAAAGAGTCAGGATCAACATACTGGGTAGGTAATTATATTAGTAGCCGATATAGTAATGTGAATCCAATTTCATGTGAGGCCAAGTATTTATCAGCTCTGACTAATTTTCTCTCAATTAAGCGACCACTATTGATATTTATGACAGTGTCCAAAGGTTTGCAAGTTAATGAACCTGCGCCTGCATATCTATCTTTAGGTGGAGGCCAAATGAGGTAGAATATGAGCGGAAATGAAGGAGCGGTGATCCATCCTGTGCTCCACTCCGGCTCACATCCCTCTGACAATTTATCTCACTTTACCGCTTGACAGTAGAGACGGTAGTATTGACGTCACTCAAGTGCTGAGGGATAACCGTAAACATAGTAATGCTTTACTGTAAAAAGGACATTTAAAAAGATACTTTCTTTAAGGTATTTTATAATTTGAAATGTACAGTATAATCTGTTTTCTTTTCTTAAATCTTTGCTCATGGGAACATTTCTCTCTTTAGCTCTTGAGATAGCACGTGAGAAATTATATGTCAATTATGTTTTTGAAAATAAATTAAACTAAAAGCCTAAAATTAAATTAAACTAACTAAACTAATACAAATTCTATATACTATATTTATACACTATATTTTTTTAACCCCCATATATACTCTGTCACCTCTGCAGATGAAGGACCCCTTTTCTGAATGGTGTGTGACAGGACAGCACCAACACTTGGGAGGCCACAATAGCCTGTCAAAGCCAGGCAGAAGTGACAGAAGCTTGTAGTTGGACACTGCTACAGGACTCAACAATGCAGCCACTTTGTTTGGACAGTAGGCTAACAAGGTGACAGGCAGGAGGGTCAGCCAGCAGCGAGGAGTGGAGGGCATAATGTTAGCTAGCGGAAACCCACATTCTGAAACACATCAAGATAAATAGTTGCCAGAGGGAAACTCGGAAGCCTGCCTTCAAAGCGTCCCAAATTGCCAGTTGAAACAGTCAGTTACAAGGACACACATTTACCCTTGCACATGTGCCTTTGGCAGAAAAACACTGATTTGTTTTTTTTAAATGTAGAAAATTCTAAAAAGAGGACCAAAATCAAATACTAATGTATGATCACCGGGCTATTCTGAAAAAGAAGAATCCTCATCCTTTCCTTATATCATCATTTTAAACAACACTACAATTAGAGGACCAATGAAATGATCAACCATCAAGAGAGAGTGTGTTGTGTAGTTACATATTTACAATCACATTTAAACCCACTTGCTATTTTAGTATACAAGGGCTGTTGTTTTGAAAGGCCTTATTTGACACAACAAACATTAAGCAAAAAGCATGAATGAGGGCATGGTAAAAATGGTCGGCAAATCCCGTCTACCTTTCATCACTTATATATCGTATTACTTGTTTTCCTGTGATATGAAGCAGGACGATTGTTTCTTTTGTTTGGAAGAAGAGAGAAAGTATGGGAGTAGAGTACCTTAGTAGTTGTCTCACATAGTCAGACAATTTTTCACAGCTGCATTGCCACATTGTTATTCCGCTATAGTTCAAAATTGCTTGTGATGCTCTACACTGAGCACTTCATGCAGTAGCTGTGCACCTGCTGTTAAAACGACTTGAGTACAGCTATATTTATCCTGAAAATGCATATTGTAAAAATGCATTCTACATGCCGACACTTTCTCACAGTCACACTCAAGGGGATTGGAAACTTCTTGATAATGATCATGAAAGAACAAAGTGCGGACTTTAAAACACCTAAAACAAGTACTGCTGAGTTCTCAGTGGTGAATGGGATCTTAGAAATACAGCAGACACATTTGTAGCTTTGATCAATTTGAAATGTACTAGGCCGGTTGTGCTAAACTGCAAGCACACCATATGTGTCAGTCAAGCAAAGTGTTGAGTGTGAATGAATGAAAGATTCACTTTCAAAGTGTGTCTGGCAATGAGACCTGTCAGACGTAATGAAATGACAGCTCCCTTCTCCATCGAGTAATTCACCTTCACACACAGAAATGAAGCGCTACACTCTCAGTGACACTGAGTTACATGCGCACAATATCATGGCAGACAGGTTCGATTTCAGCTCATTACCTGTAGCGAGGTGATTAGAATTAAGCAAGAAGTTATTCAGCAAACACTATATTTGGTGAAAGCAAATGAAATGCAGTTGCATTATCACGAACAAGTCAAGCAAGCTAAACTGTGTGGCTAAAACTGCAGTGACTGGGGGGCTGGAGGGCTGGGGGACACTAAAACCACACACTTAACTCCGTCACGAAGATCTTAAATTTGTATATTTAAATTCAAAACCGATAAACCAAAGCGAGTTGCAACATTTCACAAATACTGCAAGTGTCTCAGGGATATACAATATGTGTTGATGTTGGGAGTCTCTTACAGTTCACCACAGGCATAATCTCACACTCATGTCACCACATGTTGGGCTTCTTTGTTTCCCACATTTTAGTTCTACTTATAGCTTCTGGCAAACTCACTAGATCCCAGCCTGCTAATCGGCTGTACTGAGCCTTCTGTGACCACATGTTGAGCTGTTGTGACACCAAGCTGCAGCACTTCTGTTGCTATTTCATATAGTTGCAACTGAGCGCACATAACATTGGCTGCTGCCAAAATACTGAGCCTCGTCACATCAAACCGATGAAAACACAGGCATATTATTTACCTAAAAGTGCTCAAAATGTGCTTGTTTATGTGTCTGAAGATCCGCCGATCTCCTGGAGGACCACAGCTGAGACTGGCTATGGCGTCAGATTTTTGAACACGCAGACGAAAACAGCAGATTTTGAGTGTTTTAATTTAAACAAAAGATGTGAGAAGTTCATGATTCAAGTTCAGAACATTGCTGAGTTTGTTTCATGAGTCAGTCTGTATGCTGGACTCCATCTTCAAAACTAGTTTAGAAGTGATCCTCATACATTTTTAAGCCAGGTGCACCACTGACCTGTCTACGGCGCAGACAGTGCGACTGCACCCGAGGCTTGTAGGTCAGTGCAGCTCATCTATGAACAAGATCTATGTTCCATCTTAGATTTTGTGGGTACAGGTAATATTCCGGTGTGAGTTGCCACCTCGATGTATTATTATGAGCTAGATGCTTGAAGATTCTGGTCTTTTACAGACAGTTGAAACTATGTAGCCTTTGTAAGAGAACGTTTTTTTCTACCCACCTGACAACAGGACTTAGTAACACAGTACTTGTGCGTTTTTGTAAAATCACAAACATTACCATGGCGACTGGAACATGCATGTGTTCCACCAAGTCAGACATAAACTGAAACAAGCAAGCCTGTGCTTTGGCACTGGCTTATTGCTTCTGAGCCAAAATAGTTAACAACACACATGAACACGTATTCAACTGGAATGTTGTCCTCTGATTTTGTTTTCTTCCGCCATCAACTACTAAATCTGGCAAAACCAATAAGGTAAAATTCACTCTTTATTGCTCTTCAATGTTGACGAACTTGACACGTTCTCAGTTTAGCCAGTGTAAAAGAACTGAGGGTCATTACTGCAATCACAATATTCAACCTCTAAATCAATGTAACACACAAGCAGAGCCAATTGCAGTGCTTTCTCTGGGTCATTCTTTAACTGCAGAGTATGCAATACATGTGGGACACAAGAACACAAATAGGACCTTTGCGTCAAGGTAATAAAATCAATGTAAGAGACAAAACACTGCAGTGATGCGTCCACCCCGCCATTTTGCTTGCAGAAAACAAATAAAAAAGACAGATGTACCAGGCACAAGAAGCTCGAAGAGCGAGGACCACGTCACAGGGCAACTTCAGCCGCTTTGCAGTGGAATCACATGGTCAGATGTCATTTACCATTTGTGGTCCTTCAACTAAAAAGCTCAAAGAAAAGAATTGAGGAAGCCATAATGTTGTTCTGGAACAATATCAAGCCAATCCGACAAATAACCCTGAAGACGCAGTGAGGAATGAAGCAGATTCTGTTTCCAATGCAGAGTGCAAAAAGTGAGATGAAGAATGATGTGATTAATAAGAAACAAACATAGTAGTCACGAAGTGCTTAGTTGGAGGCAATTTGCTGAAGGCAGTGAGACACTAAACAAGTTGAAGGAATTCTTTAGTTCATAAAAGCCACATCTGCACATTTATTCATTTGCAATGCAATTTTTTTTTTCAGCATTCCAAAGGTGTCTTATCCCCAGAGTGATTCGGTACTATTATTGCAGTGTAGCATTAAAGTCCATTTCGCAGAATGAAATCACTCTAAGAATTTAAAAAGTTTCCAAATTGTGTGCTAGGTTGTATGGTCAGTCATGTTTATCCTGAAGAGTTTGCATGTTGGAGGCGTTCTAGACGCAACTGTTGAAAGAAGCGATGCCTTTTTCGAAAAACACGCAAGAGGTGCAGAAAAAGAGATGGTATATTTGACAATGTGTAAACGTCATTGTCTGACTAAAACAGGTTCCAAGGTTCTCACTCCCAGTGGTCATCACAGGGTGAATGCATGCTCATGTCGCATATCGTTCGCATGGCAATTTAAAGCAATGAAATCATAAACAAGGAAAAACAATAAATGCCGAGTCGATGTAAAACCATCAACTAAAATTATTTTACTGCGTGAACTCACTATACCTCAATGCATAAACACAGAGGGAAGCCTCAGCTGCAGTCTGGAAAGCAGCTCATTATTGTGGTACCTGAGGCGTCCAAGCACAAGCAGGGGTTTCCCAGCAAGAGAAAGGGGGTCAGCTTTTAGTATTGAAGTATCCAAACATGGATGCACATTTAGCACCAGTTGTATATTCATCTACTAAAAACGAAAAGAGAAGACTGTAAAAAGCAAGAACATTTAATAAGCATTCGTCTGATGTAAAAATAGTCACATGATTGTAGCGACAAAAGCAACGGTGAGCGTAAAACTATATTAATGTCTCAACCTCAGAGAAAAGTCTTTTTTTCCCCCCCCAACTTAAAAACTGTGAAAACAAAAAAAAGGTACTGTTGAGATTTGTTGGTGAGGAACACAAGTCACGGTAGAACCAATCAGCACAGTGTTTGTTATGAATATTTAAGTAGATTAGGAATCAACTAAGGGAGAAAAGTTGACATGCTATGTGGCAAAGTTTATTTGCACATGCAGTTTATCTGAGGCAAATTTGTCTCCAGTCGGGTAAACATTCGGTAACAACTCATAAAAGAAAGCTAATTAATGACATTATGAAATGCCGAATACAGATTGCGTACCCAACAGCAAAATAAAATGTTAGCGCTTCCTCATCTAAGTCAGTGATATATATCAAAACGGCTCTGTACTTTCTTCACAGTCTATCCCTCCCTTCACCCGCCCATTCTCCCTCCTCCTCTCGCTTAATCTCCCCAACCCTCTCTCCTTCTTTCTCTCTCACTTGTACACACACTCTGATGCACACATGCAGAAAAGCAGCCGGATAGAAAAACTGCAGAGGCACGATGGGGATATTCCGCCTGCACGGACTCTGGTGGTGAGGCGTCCGGAGTTCAGCCACAGTGTGAATGTGTGTGTGAATGTGTGCGAGTGTGTGAGAATGAATGTATGCATGTGTGAGTGAGAGAGTGAGTGAGTGATAGAGTGTGAGACCTATGCTGTGTGAGCAGGGGAACAGATGAGAGCAGGTTAGAGAGGAGCTAAAAAGAGAGGGGGAGTGTTGACGGAGGAACCTCACACCACTGGATCAGAGGACATTGATGTGTAACAACTACTCAAACTACAGCCGCTGCTTCGTATGCTGCCACTACCTGGCTGTTCCTGCAACTTCTGCAATGATATAGGCGTCTATCGTAGCGCCGCTCCACTTGGGAAACAGGCATGCACGGACACAACCGAACATCCAAGCGATTGCATCCTTAGTCAGTGATTCCTGTGTCTGAGGTAAGTCTCTCGTCTCTTTTCCTCTCATCTCTGCTTCACACTGCAGGTATGTTTAAATAACCTCTGAAGCTGTTTAACCTTTGAGACAAAACCCAAGTTTGGTAAATATAAACCAATATTTAAGGGTAAGCACAAAGAAAGAAAAGGGTCTATACAGTTGCTTGACATGAAGCGAATCAGACAGTCCAGGTTCAGTGAGATCCTGACTCTCTGAAGTGAAACACAGCTTGCATGATGCTGCATTTGAGCGAGGGTTACATAAACCAGAAACCCCAAAAAATGATTGCATCAAGCTTTTGTCCCGTGTACTGAGGCAGCGTGTTGGTGATGAAAGACCCCCTGAGCAAAGAGGCTGTAATACGAGCTGGGCTTCAGACAGTCGGCTGCATCTGATGAAGGACTTTGAACTGAAGAATAATCTTTATTAATGGAGTACGTGCCCTCTTTCTCACCTCAAAGAATAGCAGGCGAAGATTACGTGGGCATATTTCCACGGGTGAGAAATAGATATAGATAAAAACGGGAAATATCAGTTGGCAGCTTCAGACAAGGTGTGATCCAAAATTCATTAAAGAGGCACTGAGATCAGACAGTGTGGAGGAATTCCAGATATTTTTGCTATCTGAAGCACAATGAATGAGGACCATACCATAATGGCAGCTTTTTAGTTGAGGACGAATAAAATAAGCATTTGTTGGAAGTCACTAAATGCGAGTGATGGAAAAACCCGACAATAATCTTACTAATGCAGAGGACATCACAAATCAACCCCAAAACAGCAGCATTTATAACCAGAACCAGTTTGTATACAGACAGAAAACACAAGGAAGCAGCATTAGTTGCTAGTTCTCATTTGAACCCATGTTTGGTGAACCAAGACTCATCATGTATGTCAGAATCCCCAGCCTGCTGGTCAATTTTAACTCCTACATTGCAATCCACCGATGATTGAATCGAAGTATACTAAGACAGCGCCATCCTTGTCTGGCTGAGGCCCATTTTACACCCAAGTTTGGCAGGTGTGAGTGCTCTGTCTAAAGGGAGCATGATGGGCTTGGTGTTCACTAACACTGGCCAGCGGGGGGCGGTATGTGCAGAACCACTGCTTCAGAACTGTAATTTCAGAGTGTCACCGCGATAAGTAGTTCAGTTGTTCAGTGAAAACCATTCTTCCTCAAACACTGCGGATGCGACTGAAAACCGAGCTGTTTAAGAATCTTTTGTGAAGTTGGTTTCTTCCCAAATACCTGTCGTACAACTTATTAATGAGCCGCAGACTGTTTCTACCAGTCATTTCCAGCATATTGACTGGAGTTGCTTCAGGGGAAAATTGTGCTTGTGTATTAAGAAATGCAGAACTGAAGTCCAGGGTTAAAGCTCAGATCGATTGTGTTTTTCGATTTTTTGAGCCAAATGGAACACAACAGGGAGTGGACGCACGTCAACGTCATCATCCAGGTTTAAGATACATCTACACAACTGACTAACAGAACTTCTGCAAAAGCCTAGACTTGGATCCGTACTTTCACATTTTTTCTTTCTTAATTAGCCACAACCAAAATGAATGCCAATAGCCGAAGGTAGGTGGGAAAACTGATTTGAAAGAGAGCTTGACCTCTTGATTCACAGGCAAGTGATAAATCACTTCCACTACCGCTGTGCCAATAAATCTTCTGTCAGGTTGTCCTCCGCGCTTGGACAAGATACTGGGAAGGAGATATGTCTCTTACGTCTCATTTGCTAATTGCAGAGATACCTATTAGTTTTGTGTTGGCAGCCATGTTATTAGACTTGGGGGTTCTGATCCTCACCAATATTCACTGAGATGTCAACTGATTTAGTGCGACCGTTTCAGATTTCTGCCAATAGAAAAAGCGAGTCACTGACCTGACACGACCCTTGTACTGACAAAGCACACCTAATTCCAGGTAAGCTGACAATAGTGAGGTAGGGTTAAGAGGCATTGTCAAGTATTCTAGCCAGAAAAAGAATAAGAAAGTGAATAGGCAAATTCAGCGAGAACCCTTACGAATGCCAGCAAGTGCTGTCTAAAGAAGTGCCATCATTGGCAGGAGGCTTATCTACTTAAAGCCTGTGTGAGTGCTTGCCACATCTATATACATGGGAACAGCAAAGAACTTCCAGATTCACTAATTCACTAGACGGGCCGGCAGCTGCAGTAACAAACACAAGTGGTCAGTGTCAGGTGTATTTTCAGATGAAAGGAGCATTGACGGCTGTTTTTAGCAAATCACTCCTACATGACCAGAAAATGATCAAAGAACTACTGAACATCACTTAAACTTACAACTGTTCATTGGGGATAAAAGAAATGTGTACAGTATGTTAACAGCATTCAACAGTTTGCCTCCAGTCTGTCAAAAAAAAAATATATATATAAAAACCTAGATATCAATCTCCCAAGATTTTGCCTCTCATCTACACGCAAGTTTTCTCACAAGACAACACAACGTTGTCTGATCCAATCACACCCTACTTTTTAACAATCCACTGAGCGCTTTGAAGGTGACTTTTATTCTCTGCTTGGTGTGACTGGAAGGAATTTAATAGCAGCAAGGGAGTTCTGACGCCACACATCAAGCTAAGGAACCTCAATCTGTCTTGAAAGCAGAACCAAGGGGAACTTGACAGACAGTGTGTTTAACAAGAGAAAGGAAGATAACCACAAGAGAGTTAGACACACTGACAAAGAACATCAATATTACAATTTTAAGTGATGACGACAGCTTTTAAAAAAAAGGAGTAAGAGCAGCAGAATGACGAGTAATTCCTTTCCAGAAATGAGGGGTACTGACCAATGTCAACAAATAAACAGTGATGTAGTAAAAGCGTTAATGCTAGATAAGAGGGAAAAGTGTGCTACTGCTACTACTGCTCTCGTATTAACAAGAACCTAAAGTACCTATGGATACACCAAAATGAGAATTCAAATTGACAAATCACAGTCCCTCGCTCGTTCTCAGATGTACTGAAATACCTCTGCCCTGCAGACATGTTGGCTGTACCCATCGCGGACTGATAGCAGCTTTAGTCATCTCAACATCCATTTTCGGCTACGCTGTTTTGCAGTTAACAGTCTTCCTAAAAAATATCAGCCGACAAATTTTGAGTGCTTTTCCACTATTAATTAATGAGCTGCATTGTTGAGATATCTATATTTTTGCCTGATAATTCTGACACAGCAAAGGTCTGAGGACTCAAGATTCAACCATCTCAAAGGGTACCAACTCCAAAACAACACTCCTGAGTTAACACATTTGTCTGTGATCTTTATGTTGTCTGTATTGTATGTCGTGTCCAGGTCTGAGAGAACAGATATTTCATCCATGCTATATGTCTTGTACTGTAGCATATTTGACAATAAAGTTACCTACCTACCTACCTACCTACATTCAACATCCATACTTGGCTTTTCAGTGGTGTGTTTGGTTTCAGGATCATCAGTGTTTTTCATAGTTGTCACTTTAAATTGAACGAGGAACCTCACAAGGGAGAGAGATGAAGATGAAAAAAGAAGACATGTCTGGCTTACAAAAGCAGGTTGGAACTACCATAATAGCCAGGATGAAACAGCCCTCATATGTTCCAGCAGGATGCAAGGCTACACTAAACTGTAATAATGTAAGATAGTCACGATAAGCGATCAGAAGTTGATTGTTTATTTGACGTGGTGTAGACTGAAAATTTTGTACATTTGGAAACATTTATGAAAATTGATGTGATCTGAAATGCAGTGTTGTCCAATATGTGCAACAGAAAAACAGTGCCAAAATGTTCTATGACTACTATATTTCCACTGTCCTCAGACGCATTTCACCGAAAAATATTGGAGCCTGAAGGCTGGGTTTTGCTCCCATTCTGACACAAAAGCATTAGTGAGGCTGGCAATGACATTTGATGACAAGGTCTTTTCATCTGAAGGTGTGAAAGTCAAACGACTGCAGATGCAACACCTATTCTTCCTAGGCAAATAGTTACAATACAAAGAAGTTTTCCCAGAGCTTGTCCTCTTGTATTTGTTTTCCCAGAGCTTATGCTCTTGTATTAACAAGAACCTAAAGTGAGGAAAGCTATACTGACTCCTCTTCTGATAAATTATAGTTTTTTCTCATGAAGACTTGCAGGAAAGCCTACTAAAAGTTTTGTTTTCATTTGAGTCTAATATCTGTTTTGTTTTGTTCTTTTTCCATATTAAATGTTAACGATAGTCCGAAATGCCAAGTATGCCCACACTAATATGTTTCTTTTTGAATGTCAATGACTCAGAAGGATTACCAAAATTGATGGAGGTTAGCCTTGTATTTTGTATGACGATGGTGGGGGCTAAGTATAGACGACATTCCTCAGCTATAATGTAGGTCTCCTCACTAACAGAGGAGACCATCAAGACAGCAAAAATTCTCCAATAGTAGTTGTATTGCCAGATACATACTTGATGAATACACATACACATAATACACAAATAAGCTGCCTCAACGAAATCTGCATGCAGTAAGTGTGGAGTGGCTCTCCTCCCCATGTATTAGGGGGAAAGTGTTTTGAAAAACAAAGTATGAATACATGGATGGAATCAGAAAACAACAAAATGTTCTGATTCAAGTTTACCACATCATGCCCTGAAATACAGAAAATGCACCAAATTGGAACATTCAGCCATATTTTACTTCTATTGCCAATAATAGTAATAATAATAGTAAGACTAGGGATGATTCGATTGATCGGTCACTGATCATGATCGGTCGATATCAGCATGATCGGTGAATGCCAATCACTACCTGATCACACTGCTGAGCACAATAACTGATCACGTGTGACAGCCAGCACTCTGATGAAGCTCCGCTGGTTGTGATGCGTCCGCGCCTCCGTACCCGCTGCTCACTCGGAAGCAGCATGTCTGCTGTGGTGGTTCTTTCACTCTGTCATGTAAAGTTTGCATCCTGCATCCATCAGTTGTTCTTTTCACAGAATCGTTGCTACATTCTACAAGGTTTTTCTTTTCTTTTTTTTCCTCCTTGAAGAAGTATATAAAACGCGTCTGAATTAAAATGATTTAACGGTTCATTTTTTGACAACATGTACACAGAAGGTCTCATCATTTTGATTACAAATTCATTGTCAATCCATGTGATCAGTATCTGTGATCAGTAACGGTGATCAGTCGTGATCTGGCTGATCGGATCTGGAGCAAAAATCCTCATTGAAACATCCCTTTGTTAAGACCAATGAATTCACCTCCAGCAGTTTATTGCTAGTTCATAGTGAAGTCATTAATTCAAAAAAGTTGAATCATTTAACATTTTGTACATCAAATAAATCAAAAATGGTAGCACCACAGAACTGCCAGGGCTAAATTCCATTGTAAGCTGGTCTCGACAAGTTAGAGCGATCGATAGAAAAATAAATAAATAAATGTAAAATAAAAACTGTTTTAATGTTGTTGCTGTCGGAAAATGTACTTCTCAGGTGTTTATCTCAAAAAAGGCTGTCGGAATTAGTGCTTGATACAGCTTTCCTTTGATCATTCAGCTGCTGCAGAAAGCTGAGTGAAATTGCAAGGATTAGACAAAATTGTCAGATATAACTGCAAGGACTTTTAGGAACATCTGGAAGGAAATTATTCAACGGCGGTGGAGCTTTTAGGAACGATATTGATTTTCGTGTTAATAATGAACCCCGCAGCGTCATATCAACTTTTCCAGGTTCAACACCAAACAGTTATCTAATATGCAGTTGCCCCATGGTCGACTAATGACCCCCACAGTGGCTGTACACAGAAATTGTACTTGGTTTTTATTGTCAATTAGTAGCCACTGGTCTGATGAGAACAGACATCTGCTTGCACAGCAGAAAGCAGCCTTCATCTAACCAAACTGAACCTGCATGGTGTGCTGTGCACAGCCAGTAATTATAGCAACATTACTAGACAATTTAAGAAAGGTAATTGGAGGACAGCTGCCAGCATCTGACCTTGTTACTTCCATCCAGGCAATGAGCGAACATGCATGTCCAAATCTTCAGTGATATTCAAGCACTATCCCATATACAGCTGTTCAATCACACACATCCTGTTATTGTTCTTTATTTTTTTTTACATTAGTTTTATTGAGGTGCAAACTATAAAGACCCACCCAGCAGTAGCGACTCAACAACTAAAATTGCAGTGTTTACTATCATGAGAAGCTATGTTTTGCTATTGCAGTCATGACCACTTGTTGCCACTGCCGCACCAAAACCAATTCATTACAGACTGTATGAGGCAGATCAAAAGCTTTGTGAATTCTTGTTGATAGATCCATTAACTAACAAATGGCTACTGTGAAGCCAGCAGCGGTGCATAATCAGAGAATGAAGAAATAAAATGCCTACAACAGGCAATTAAACTGGGCCGGTCCAGAAACTGAAAAGTGTCATATCAGAGGGTATCGCTTCATTATTCAAAGCGGTGCAGAGAAGTCGATGGAGAAGATACCGAGACAAAACGTCCAATCCGTAGCTGGCAGGTAAGCAAACAGGCAGTCTGCAGGAGGAAGTGACTCCCTGTTGACAGAGAGCAGCCATGGTAGATAAGATGAGACAAATAATTGTTCTATTTGATTCAGCATCTATGAGAGCCTGTGGAGTGTTTGCTCATTGTAAATCAGCGAGCAGTGGGGTGATGTTATTTTTGTGGCAGTACCTCAGAGGCAAACAGCACAGTCGTGATTCTTCTATAGAACTTTAACTGAAAAGATGAAACGGTTTGCTCAGGTTTGCATGCTAAATACTTTGCAGGGACTCATGAGCACTTACGGTTCTCAGTATTAAGAGGTCAGACAACAGTTGAAAATGAAGGAATAAATAAATCGTACGGCTGCGACCTTGAAGGTGTCCTGTTGTGAGGTTAACTTTCTTTGGAAATCAAGTCAGAATAGCATTGGATCATAATAAAAAAATAAACGCTTGCAAATGTGTACCCAGTTAAAGTTTGCAAAAGGGCCGCTTCACTTGGAGCACCCCAAAAAACATTGGTGATGTCTCTTGCACGGCGACTATATTCCAGGTCAAAAATATCAAATCACTGATGCATTTAGAGCAGCTTTAACAAACCTGTTTGTTAATAAAAAGCAAAATGAGTCATGAATCATCTGGGTAAGACGTTAACCCGCAAGTCTGTGTAACATTGAAACCATGTGACATCACACTCTTGACTGAGATGTTGACTCGAGGAGTCGTTTATTTGTGTCGAGATGTTGTCTCTGTTTTTGGACAGAGCAAAATTATGTATTCTCTACAGTAACAGCAGCTTTACAGGAGGCTGATTCTTACATTCTGAAGGACAAAAGTTCAGAGCCAGGACATATCAAGCTCCCCTGATAGGGCATGAGTAGCGCAAAACCTGCAATTTGGGTCATGTCTATCAAACTGTCTGTTCACTTATTAAGTAAAGGAAGTAAATGACTTGGAAATGGATGGCCCTGCTTTTCCATTCTTAACCAAATATTGAGGTGTATTCTTCATCTAGCTAAAACTTTAGATGAAACATAATTAGGCCCACTAAAGGTTAAGAATGATAAAAATAAGAAAGTTTTACTGTCGGTGCACCAGAACAAGCTATTAAAATAAGACAGTGTAAGAGGCAATGACAAGCAAATCCTACAAGTCACAGCACAGACTCTTGTTGCTGAGCCATAGTGAAATCTACAGACTTTGGATCACACTTTCCACTGAAGCATCGCCATGATGTTGGTCGGAGACGGCTGTGCTTGATGCTTGACACCATGGACAACAAAGAAATGACCAAATGAAAAGGAAACATGTGAGCCATGGGTTTTTAAGTCAAAATAATTTCGTCTTGTGTTGAAACGCTCCTGTTCGGGCTCCAGTCAACCGGGCAGAGAGCGGTGGAATCTGTGCTGTCACAGCTGAAGTGGAGGATTGGGCTGCCAGATTTTTACGGCACCCTGAGAATGATGAAGTGGGTTGCCAGATTTACGTCAGTGGTACCGCAGTCCTAGTTTCACCTCTGCGTCACATTTTTGTATTCAAATAACATTGTGTTATATCGCTTTGTCAATTTGAAGCGAAAATCCTCATTCAGGCTGCTCTGCACAGTGTTTGAGCTTGTCACACACCACTATTCAGAAAGTTTGAATGTTTTTTTTGGTTTCCAATTTAAATTTTATTTTTTTAACAATGCGCAAGACTATGACCAACGTAGTTGAAAGTGACCTTTCCTGAAATCAATTAAAAAACCTTGGCATTTATTTTCCATTTGCGCGTCAATGTTTGAGTTCTCTCACACACTTATTCTTCAGCACTGATGGCGAACCTGACCAGTGGACACGCACACATTACCAACTACAACTTTAACGTTATCAATCAGAGTTTCAAGTCAGCATGTCCTTTCTCTCTTTTCATGGTAGTGCAGATGCAGTTGTCTTCATCTCACATTTGCATACGAATCTTCCTGTTACCACGAAAAGGAACAGCTGTAAGCTGATTGACGGTCACTGGCAGCCAGGTGTCATTGATGCACTTTGGTGTGGACAGCCGCACAAGATAGCTCAGTCCAGACAAGTTAGTATACCTCACAAAGGTGGCCACAAAGCAAAAAGGAAACGCTGTTTCTGACGGTGCCATTTGCTGGCCCTTGCCTCAGTGTGACACCCGTCCATCAAGAGAAGCATTAACTGATTTATGAATATGTTTGCCACCTATGAATTAATATATTATTCCTGATTGCTTTCTTTGAAAACAAGAAAACATATGACCAGTCAGCATGCGCAGAACGGTTCGGAATCTTGTACTGGAACAGTAAGGGAGAGGAGTGTCCACTTATTAAAACCTTTTCCTCTGTCTTGCAGGAAAAATGGTGAGCAAGGACAGCGGCAAATGCACGCTCACCAACTCAGAGTCAGATTCCGAGGGTGCACCTTTGCCCTCCACCTCCCTGGCACTTGAATATTCCCTGGATGCCAGTCGACAGGTGCGAAAGAGAAACAAGGCCTTGCAAGTGCGTTTCAAGGATATCTGTGAGGCTCAGAATGAACAAAGGGAGGCAGAGTTGCAGGCATTAGGGAGGGGCAGGAAGCCCCTCTCATACAAGGTGGCATATCGGAAGTACATGACAGTCCCAGCACGTAGATCCATCCCAAATGTGACGAAGAGTACGGGAGTGCAAACGTCTCCCGACCTGAAGAAACATTATCAGACTTTTCCCTTTGAGCGTAAAAAAGGCCACACCTTCAAACACATGGCAGCAGTAGAAACATACAAAGGTCAAAATAATGGTTTTGTCATGGAGGTGAAACAGGCGAAGACTGCAGCACCGTGCTTAGATGAGGAAGAGGAGGAGGGAGCCTGCGGGAGGAGTGGAGTCCGGAGGACCAGGGCTCTGCTCCATACTAATGAGTGCATCACCACGGTAGAGCAGCACACTGCACCTGATGGCCCGTGCTCTGATGCTTTGCTGCTTAGCTGCTCAGTGGACACAGATTGCCTTTCAGACACGCAAAGAGGAGGAACGAGTGCTGGATCACAGGCCGAGTATCAACTTTGCAGTGTCCCCTCAAATTCCAGGACTGGAATTCAACATCAAGGCGCTGACTCGGATTATCAAGTCAACAGGCAGCTGCTCAATCTAGAGGAGAGGTCATCCCAAACCCTGCCGGACAGGGCCTCGAAGGTCACGGGTCCCATCGCATGGAACTCGCTAACACAGGTTGAATGTTTGGACAGTCCGTCTGTGCGCAACAAGCGGAAGAAAAGCCACCAGCTCAACGGACTGCAGAGCCAGACGCTTCCACGCTGTACGACACAAGCACAGTGCCACAGTGGACAGTTATCTGCTCAGCCTCTGAGGGACATGGAGGAACCTCAGTCACCCGTTGCAGGGAGTACAAACACAGGGGCGAATCCTGATACCAGGCACGAGGCCTGTAAGCAAATAGTGCCTATGAACAAGGACAGGGATGTAAAAGCACAGCTCCAGGCGATGGAGACCCTCATCAGTTCCAGTCAAGAAACTATCAAAGTGCTGCTGGGGGTTATCCAGGAACTGGAGAAAGGGGAGGCCCACAGAGAGGGGTAAGGACAACTACCAGCACAGGAAACATTATTGTTCATATTATTGCTATCAATACCATACAGTCAACAAACATATCAGAATAAGAAGTTTCTTGGTTTAGCTAATGCTATGATCATTGAGGCAAAAACGTCAGACTATTACAAAGTATGCTTTGTATTACAGTATTACATAAAATTACACTTACTACAAACATAAAAATCACAATGTGTATGTACACTGCAAACAAACAATGACATATTAGCCAGAAGTTGTGAAAACAAGTTGAAGTGAAGCCTGGCTGGCATCATAGTTGCGAGCAACCTTTATTATTTTGTTCAACAATTGTCTCCAGCTGCCTCTTTAACTTTTTATCTTGAAGTAGGAATAATGAATAATATACAGAGACATTTGGTACAAGAGACTAATATTTCTAATTATCTTCAGTTAAATATGAAACCTGTTGCAAGTTTATCATTTCCATTAAAAAATTTCAGATATTTACTTCACAGCTTAAAACCTGAGGGCAGACTCAGATGGTCCAGACCAGGGGTTATTAACCTTTTTCCTTCTCAGGGCCCACCTTTCCCAGAAAAAATGGGCTCGGGGCCCAGTCAGTAAAACTGATTCATTACAATTGATTTCATTTGTGATCAGTAACCATATTTAATCTACTTACACACAAACCAAAACCTTGTGAAATGACATGAAATGACATGTGATCACCCCTAAGGTGTATTTGTCATCGAAAAGCTCAACCAGCAACAGAAACAGGTGCAAGTCATATTCAACAAATTTACGAAAGAAAAAAAAAAAAGAATAAAATACACTACATGCAAACTGTTGAGAAAATTGGAAAAACTGATTAAAATTCTGAATAAAACAAGTATAATAAAACCATGTATAAACATCATTAAATAAAAATAATATATTTTATTTAAACTCCAAAGAAGATGTAAGTACAGAGTAAATGAAAGTATTGTCATAAAATGTTTTCAAAACTGCTTCAACAGGTGCTTTCATCAACAGTTTTTACTGGTGGGGGGACAACATCACTTCTTTATCATTTTTTCTTTTCAAGAACTCCTCCATAGTTGTTAGCTATCACAGATTTGCAGCTGTCTAGTTAATTCAGTGACACACTACTGCCACCATATGTGGCTAATGTATTAAAAATGAGCGTCTCGCGCCATTCACGGCCAGAAAAAAACAAAAAAATCACTCGCTCTGTCTAGACACATTAAGAGTAGAGGCAGGATCATGTTGGGTGAAGGAGAAGAAAAAGACAGGCAAAGACGCATTCATAAGTGCTCTTATGCTCCTAAAATGACAACAATGCCCATCTTTCAAGAAACTGTAAGACCACTTCAGCGTCCTTTTTATTGTGATTGAGTGTTGCGTAGCGGAAACTCAAAAGGTGTAAGAAGATCAGGCACTGATATTTTCTGTTTTATGAGAATACAATCTGCAATACGGTTCAATTACAAGGTATGCCCAATTTTTTAAGTGTTTCCAAGGAAGTAGGAAGCTTTTTCTGGCTCTGCTTTCAACACCAGTGCTGCATACAGAGGTGATGAGGGTCTGAGCATGACATGCAAGAATTCAACCTTGAAACTAATTCAGCAGGACCTGAGAACACAACATTAATCAGCAATTACAGAGATGTGATACATAGTGTGCAACTTTGTGTGTTTACAGTTCTTCATTTCTATTAACTGCGTTATTTTTTTAACAACATTGTTTGCCGCTGAATCTAAAACAGAGCACTTTTGGACGAATAAAGAATGATGATGTGGATACTGACGATGGACAGGAAATGGAACTGCCATCATTAAATGGTATATATATATATTTATACACAGAGGTGCAGCAGGCAAATGAGCCACAGGTCAAAATATTGTACTGCAGATCTTGAAACTTTAGACTGCTAAAGTAGGGACATCAGGAAGATCATGAAAAGTAAATTTGCAAAAGATGTTTGATAGATAATATTTTTTAAAAAAGTGGTTAAAAACATTCCTAAACATTTGAATTACACTGACACATAAATGATTGAAAATATTATTTTAAAGCAGATTGCTACACACAGTAATGAATAGCAGTGCCCAGTGGAAACGTCTGCTTTAAAAAACACAATGCAAGGAATCTGAAATGACGAAACAAAATTGTACTTCTCATTTAACAACAATAATGTTCCGTCACCAACTCACACACAATGAGTGGAACATTTCAATGACTGTTTTATGTGGTCATAACATAATATGAACAATCAGATGATTCAAGTACAGGTTTCTATGTATTTCTTCTAATTAATATATCTCTCCCTGCTTTCATGTGAAATACATAATTAATTATCACATTAAGATAACTCTTAAATAACAGATGGAAAATGACTGAGGAAGCAGGATTCAACCAATGTGCATCATCTGGGAAGTGACTGTAAGGTGTACACATGTATCACATCATCAGAAGAGAGGGGGACTTACAGAAGACCCTGTGAATCAATACCACCATTTCGCCACGGTACTTCAATACAAAAACCATTGAGCACCTCAAGCATGCAACTAGATGGTACCAAACGCAGCTATTAGCCGGTCTCTTTAGCTGTCCCCTGAGAGCGATAGCCCTGGCCCCGTTAATAACAGTACATCATCTCAGAGACAACAGATAATAGAATGATGTGAGAAATGAGGACACACAGGATAAAGCGGAATAGGATATTGACAGAATTGAAATTCAGAATCAATAAAGCTATATACAGTGAAAATAGACAATTAATGACTAAGCTGAGAGGACAAAGCACAACGTATATGATATTTTACATGGCCAATTCAATGGATTTATTGCAAAATAATGCTAAAATATAGATAATGCAGACCATGAACTAACTTGATACGCTGGAGAACACTCTTCTTTGCTCTTGCTACTTGATGTGAAGTACGTCATAAAGGCAGCCTAACTTGTTTTATTTGGTCCCTTCAGCAAGGAAGCTTTCAGTTGCAGGCTGAGGGAGGCTTGTAATTACTGATTCACGACTGTAATCTTTCTTGCAGGCTCTCCTATCGAACAGGGCAGGACACAGCCAACTGTGACACATGCAGGAACAGCGCATGCATTATTTACAGGTGAGTGTTGTAAATTATAGATAAAGTTTCAGTAATTGTGTTAGTAATAGCAGTGTAATAACTGTACTGTAGTTGAAGTAGCAGCAGCTGTTGCAGCCATAATTACTAATGTTAACTGGTTTCAGAGGAGAAAAGTAAACTGACAAAAAGATGAAGCAGTAAGTGAAGGTATCGGGCAGATATATAAATGCAGGACACCTAAAATATATCTCCATCTTTGGTGGACATCTCTAAGCCCCCATCAGCATTTCACCACTCAACTGCCACTAGGAATCATTTCCATACCATGCGCTCAAAACTGATATGCTACTGGTCATAATCAGATCCTAAATGCTTTGGAGGGGTACATTTGCACATATTGTTTGAAGCATAAAAAGAGATGGGAATGCAGCCTTGAGAAGGACAAGAAGGATGGGCTTAGACAAAGTTGCATTGTAGAGAGAAGTAAATCTGCCTCCAATCTGCAGCTGTCCTCACGTGGTCCGTCTCTTCATAGTTCCGCTACCAATGGACTCCAGTCATTATGTTTCTTTATGGATTTTTCTGCAAATAGCATGGCGAAAACCATCATGTTCACCGCCATGATGTGTTATGTGTTATCCGACTGTTTTGATGTTTCCACTTCGTTTTAATACATTTGATCATGTGAGATTGCATGTTTAAAAAGAGATCATTTTTACTGATGGTGTCGCGGCTCACATTTAAGCCGTGGCGATGCATCTTGCTAGTTAATATGCTGCGGAAACACTGAGAAAGGAACAAGGGTTAGGAAGAATAGACAAACAAGGGTTAAAAGTAATACAAGTACAGTTAACACAAGGCTTAAAACTTACTAATAAGAATGTACTAAAGACTCAAACTTTACTCCCACGAAAGTATAAGGCTTTATTCCCAACATTTTTCTGCTTTCATTCTCATTACCCGAGTAACAGGGCTACATTGAAGTCATCATTTTGGTTTTGGTCGATGAGTCAAACATGACGAGAGAAACACTTCTATCTCGCAGCTGCAGATATGAATACAATATTACATTTGAATGCCCACAAAGTCTAATCGAGAAGAATAAATGTAATTTCCATTTAATTTAATTTTCAAAAAGCAGCTATCGAGATATTGTGAGGAGAGGCTAACGTTGGTCATCTTGAGGAAGGATTTATTCGTCGCTTCCTAACTAGTGCCTATGTGAAGATGTTTAGCTCTGTTGAGTTTTAATTCGAAATGTTTTAGCTTTATTAATGGTTGAACAGGACGAATATAAAAGTATCTGCTGTGGTCCTTTATTACTCCCACAGAGGAGAAATTATTATAACTGTCAAGGCTTCTCCCACCTCAAGTGAGAAGTCACAAAAACAAAGCCTTTGCTTCTGCATACCATCAATATGATGGAGACTAAGGAAGCGGTTCATTAAAAGCATGGCCATGACCTGAATTCAGATTTCAGGATGCAAAAACAAGTGAGGAAAAAATACCTTTGATCTTGTGTTGGGATGCAAACATGCGTTAATAGTGCAGGTTATCCTAAATTGTAAAGCTCCAGTATGTATGACGATAAATCAGTCACCATACCAAATAGCTCAGAGAGGGAAACCATGCAGTACAATATTTCAACAAGAAGCAGTTTGACAGTCAGCTGTTCGAAGAGTTTGTGAATGTGGATTGTGGATTCATCAGTTAATTCAACACACTGCAGTAGGGGGCTTGAAATGAGTTTTTAATGTAATCCAATCCAGAATTTGATCAATGCTTTCTTCCAAGAATGAAAAGAAGGATGTAGTTTAATATCCATTTCCCTCTACTCGTAAGGCTATGACTCAAACTCATCCAGAACATTATGACCACCTGTCTTAAGAGGTGAAGACTTCATCTATTGTCACAACCATTTTACAGCATGTTATCTACGGCAAACATTGTCTCCATTTTCGCTGCTCTGACCCTGTTGTTTGGTTTGTGAAAAGGCACAGTCAGATTAAAATGTAATCCCAACCCTTTACAAACTTTTGTCACAGTTAACACCCTTAAAATCCCTGGAGACACCCTCAATCTACTTCTGCTTTGTAAATGTTGGAGCTCTTATCCATCTGGATTTTATTTCAAAGCACAGACAAAGCACTATTGATTACAGCCCACTCTTTGTGCCTATCTCACCCAGAATACCTCTATTCACCTGTATGTTGAAGTCGACAAACACATTTCCAAGGTTTGGTTCAGAAACTGCTCTATCATGTTTGTCAACAGTTATTTACTGAACTCACTCACAGACAGTGAATCGCTGAACTAGGAACACATACTTGGTCCTATGCTCTGCCACGTAGTATCTACAGATGACATGTTCCACTCCTCTATGTTTTCAGTCCTAGAACTCTGGGATCAACACTGATCTGAGAATTCCTCACTGTGCAGCTTGCTTCTGTTTCTTAAAGCAGAATACAACAAGTAAATAATTCAACACAAGCTTTCCAAATGAGAAGGGTGTCGGTGTTTTGAGCGTGTGTGGCACAAACATTTTGGAGTACTAAACCCCCAATAGACGCGCTCTCCGTAGGAAACAAAGAAACAGAATAACTGAGAATATACGATGAAAAAAACAGGGGAGGCACAGCATAAATGGATACATGGCAAACAGGGTTGCCCTGTGGTTCCTGATAGATTCTAACGCTGTTACCAAGTCCTAAAAGAATTAATTACCAAACAGGCTAATCCCACAATAATAAACGATCAAGACGGAGTGCCTCGCTCTAAAGTTAGCATAACTGCTCATTTCTCTTCTGAGTGACTAAAAGAGAACTATGGTGCTGAAACACAGAGCACAACAGGAGAAAACCTTTTGATTTGGGGTTCTTTAACTCCAGCTCCTGCTCACCTTCAAAGCTCACTCAGTTCTGCAGAACTCCATCTATTTCAGAAACCATCATGACACCTCAGACAGAAGTGGAAATACTCTTTTTAAGTGTTGCAGAAACAAACGGGGAAAAGGGTACTAACTGCAGAATATTCATTCATAGACGATAGCAATAGATTGCATAGCAAAATATAAACTCCATTGGAGATTTCGGTGAGGACTGATGATGAGGGATAGCCAATGTTTTGGGTCATGCTTGACTACAAACAAATACATTAGAGTACTTCAACAAGCAGTAAAGTTGTTCTCAGTGCTGGCAGCACATAATGGATTGGCAGGTCTAACAAACACAAGAAACAACTAAAGCTTCTCTTTGTGCGGATGGGTACCTTTGCCTAATTGTTTGTTTGCGCTTCCCGGACCTGTGCTTTCAGTTCATTTTTTCATTGAAAGAAATGCACAAAATTTGCGGTGAAGATCAACTTAACTGAGCGAATCCGGTGTGATGTTACACACTGACAATGGAACAATAGACTGATCATTCGTTCAATACATTTTTCTTTCAATACATCCCAGTCATAAGGCAGATGTAGTGTTGAATTCCAATGGCTTAGTTCAAATCTAAAAGTAATTAAAGTGTGTAGTGAGAAAGACAGACACAAAGTGATGAAAGGATTCATTACACGAGGATGCTTTTTATGGATGGGCGATGGTTAGTACAAATTCTCAACAAGTTCAAAGTCCCTGTTAATGTTCTAAATAAACACAGTGATGAGTTTCGTGAGATACTGCAATGTAATGTTGAGTTTGTTTCTTTGATCTGCAAGATAGTTCAGTAAAGAGTTTCAAAATGTATATTCCATGGAGTAACCTAATGTAACTTCTTTGAGGGAGGTGCAGTTAATGGGGAGAACGACAAATTCTAAACCAGTCGAAGTCAAGATCAAGGAAAAGACGATATGCAAATTGACAACTCGTGAATGGCATTTTACTTCGAACTCCCCGATGTTTCAGACATGATGCGCCTTGACGCAGAAACCCTGTAATCTCATTTCCCCGGTGAAGTTTTTATACCGGCTAATGTGCTGATCAAAAGCAAGATGATTTTAAGTGGGTGTAATTAGCAAGCTTGATCGTCATGGTCGACCCGGGGACCTATTGTTCGCTGCACTCACATCTATCAGCATTAGATTGTATGTCTTGAAATTAATGAAGAAACATGGGGCGAGCTTATCAAAACTCTGTAAACGGTTGTTGAGAGAGTGTGTGTTCAGCAAACGGCGGAAAAACAATAAGGGAATGGGTATTTAAAGAGAGGCAGTGGCATCCATTGTGAGCGGTGATGAAAATCAATTAAGCGTTGCCTCAGGCAGAAGAGCTGATTACATTATAACTTATGGAAATTACTGCGAAGGAGCCGAGACACACCATTCTGCTGACGGGAACATCTCTCTTTTCGTGCTAACTTGTAACCATAGCTACGAACGTGACCCCTCAGCTAGGCAGACAAGCCGAGGGGACCGCGAGGACGGTCAGGAGGAGCAGGGAAAGATAAGGAAACAAAGGATGAGAAAGAGAAACTAGGAATAATAAGATAGAGGACACTTCTGTTTAAAAGATGTTCACGAAAAAGGGTCAAAGGTGTGTCTTCAATGAGAAAACGCAAAATGAATAAAATGATCCAAATCTTTTTAGCTTCTGAAAAAACATATTTCAGGAGAAAGCAGGAGTTATCACGGTAGAGAGAGGAAAGCGTCGGTCAGTGTTAGTAACAGTTGTGTTAGAATTCAGAGCAACATCTAAGCCCCTCCATATGTACTTCAAATTGCATTTTGACTATTAGGAAATGGATGGTGAAGAGGGAAAAGAAACATTTGTCTGAATCAAGGTTTTCAACTTTAAACATAAATCTACCCCAAACTCAAATACAATAAGTGTTTACAAGTATACACGCACGTGGACCCAAAAAAAGAACAAATGCATAAAATACAAAACGCCTTGGACCCAAAAGGATCCAAGAATTTTTGTTTCTCAATCAAAATCATGAGGCTCCTCAACACGGCTTTTTGTCTCATCCCATGCTTCATGCAGTGACATTTAAATTCAACATTTATTGATTTATTCCAGAAGAAGGCTGTATGGAACACCAACACAGAATCAAATCTGTGTCGATATAGCAAATGGTTGTGTGACACACTCACTTAGGCTTCATTTACCCACTGCTAAATATATAAGGAAGTCATTGACAGTCAACATGATGGTACTGTCGTTCATTTGGAGTAAAAATTTATCTGTGAGGGGGAAACAAAAACAAATATGCGAGCACTGACTGGTGGCTAGAAGCACAATAAATACATGGTAAACTTACTGCAACTTCGGATGTCTCGGATGTCAAAAAGGAACCAGAGTTAATTTTATTTATGCAGATTTCCAGTTAAACTGAAGAGAAAACCAAACACAACTAAAATTCTAACAAACGCAACATCAAGTGATTTACAGAGTGTAATGAAGCGGCTAAGATTTATTGCTAATAGCTGCAGTAATCTTGACCCAGCTTAAAGTCCTGAGACAAACAGATGCAAAGTGCTGAGTGTTTGCTTCAGCGCCCAACATTTACAGGAGTCACTGCCAGGCCCCTGAAACCCATCCTTTCTCTTTTGTCCAGATCAATTGCCCAGGAAGGGATGACTAGATGAGTTTGTTAGATTCCTCTGTGACCCTTCTTTCCTGGTGAACTTGTAGAGGCAGACTAGGCAAAATATTTTGCTATCACACTGAAAATTAATCCTCTTTTGCAAACAATAAGAAAACGTTACAATATTACAATGCAGACAGATACATGCATTACGAACACAAGTGCAGAAAAATGCTTCTTCTTTACTTCTTTACTTTGCTTCTGAAGTAATAGTTTGGAAGCACATCTCTGGAGTTTAATTCTTTTTGTTAGGCTGTTGTTTGTTTGGATCTTGTTTGGTTCACCGTTGTTTATATTAGGCGACTACTAGGAATGCTCCGATGATTGGCCGATTTCAGCGTGATCTGTGAATGCGGATCACTACCTGTCACTGCTGATCACAACAACTGATCACGTGTGACAGCTGGCACAGTGATGAAGCCCCACTCACGCTCCTCACCACTCACTCGGCAGCAGCATCTCTGCCGTGAAGGTTCTTTCAATCTGTCATGTAAAGTTCGCATCCTACAGCACATGCACAGGAAAATGCTGTGCAGGGAAGCGTGTTAAAATTAAATATGCCATTTGAAGCACCAGCACACAGAGCACGGAGAGTTTTCTGGGCTCGTGAAAGTGAGATCGCTAGTTCCTCAGCCGCAGGCTGTGAGTGCAGCTTCGGCTTGGCAATACCCGCCGGTCTGAGCGTGACATTTTTGACACTAAGCAAATTGCAGAAGAAATAATTAATTTCACCGACCTAGACGACCAGCCTTTCTCGGGTGTTGTTTATGCAGAGACAGAAACAACCAGAGCCGTCGCCATCATTGTGCACTAAGTCGAAAAGAGATGAAGTTGCAAGAGTAGCTATTTTATTCATTCCACTCCGACTCAATTAATTTTATTTTTCCTTGCATGCTATTTGTTGAACTTTTTAATAATAAATATGATCATAAATCATTTTACCAACTTCACAAACTTATTTTACATTTCATCTTCTTCATTAGCAAATTATGACTCAGACATGGCATTTATGGTAAACAACAATGAATTGAAGTGTGAGCACGGCGGTGACAGAGACTAGTGCAAGGATCAATTGGAAATGTGCCACAACAAAGATGACTAATGTGGTTAGAGAAGGGCAGTGTGGTGGCACAGCATGCCCAAAATCAGATCATAATACCACTTGCAGTTCCAGAAGCAAAAAAGATTTTTTTTTTTTATTGAAACAAAAATGCTGTGGAACGTGAATTGGGCATTAAAAAAACAGGTGTTAATCAAAATAAAATATCCACTTGAATGAAATTGTAATGTTTCCTAAAGACACTGAAGGAATGAAAGACATATATGAAAAGTTATCTGTCGCTACAATAAGTATCATGAGACAAGCACGTCATACAAGTTGTTATTGTATGCTAGGGATTTGGCGGCCATATGAGTGAGTTGTTGGATTGAATGGTTGACAATTGAGACAGTAGGTGTATGACGTGCAACCGTGACGTGCTTCTGTCCCTATGCTTGTAGTAACAAAAAACAAGAATGTTACAACTCTGTGTTCGCTGTCTTCATGTTTACGTTACTCCATTCTACGGCTGAGTCAGTTCAGCATTCACTTCGCTATATCTTTCCTCAGACACAAAGAATGTAATCCCGACTCCACATCAGTCTCTCATTTTTCCAAAGTCAATGTCACTTTCATTTCTTGCAGTGTGGAGCTGGACTTCAAACTACAAGAGGACAAATTGCAGCCACTAATGAAGAGGCTTTGCCCAACAGATGACGCCCACTTTTCCACCTTGTCACACTCCCAGGAAGCCTTCACTTCAACCCCAAAACGCAAATCCAAAGCGGACTCGAAGAAGCATGCCCGCTGGAAACTTTGGTTTTTGTGAAACTTTATCACCCTTTTAAGCGATGAAGATGGATCTTACACTCATCAATATTGATTCTTCATTTTCTACTCTGGCGCTTTGGAGACAAAACAAAGGATACGTACGCCACTGGATACACAACACTTCAAGGATACCAAGGAGAGACAAAGCCTTCAAAATAACACAAGCTCAGATGAACAACTTTTCTCCAACCAGGGTAATATCTACACCCTGGGATTGAATTTTCCTTCGATCTATTTGCATATATTTTTATAACTATCATCTATATGATTCTGAACTCTCAACTCAGTGACTGTCCCATTTGTACTTAACACCTGGAACTTTCCAGACGGCCTCCAGGAGAGGCTGAGGATTCAACGACAACAGCATATCACTGTACCGCAAAGCACAACAAACGTTTCAAGATACTGCTGATCCAGATTAATTTGATACAGTATAGACGACAAACTCTTTACCAGGCCTAGCAGACGTTTGACAATTGCCAATTTGCATTCACTTGAAGAAAACCATATGAGAGGATTAAAATAAAACAAAATGACACATATCATTTTATCCATAAAATTATTATTTCAATGAAAACATGGGTACAATCAATCGTCAGAACATGCTTTAAAAAGATGAAATAAATTAATAAACAATTATAAAACAAATTGTATTTCAGAACATTTCTTCAACTTTAAAAACAAAGCTGGACTGTATTTTTGTCAAGTGAATGCAATCCGTTTTGGATGGAACACACAACTGAAATTTGTATTTCATACGACTTAAAAGAACAAAAGGTTTTTGACAATAATCTGCTTACCATTCGTGGATAAAATGCCATGAATCACCTGACTCTGGAATAAGGATTCAATAAATAATGGTTATTTTCCTAAATACATTTCCAAATTACACTTTCACGTAGTTTTTCTGGCTAACCATATAGTGAGAAGTAATAATACAATGTTTTGACGATTTATGGGGTCACGTATTAAACTATGGTGCAAACATCTTGATACCAGTTCAATCACTGTGACACACCATGACAGCCCAGTAGTGACATTATGGCACATTAAAAAAAATGAAACTATTTTTGCTACACAAAAACAGATGCACCTTTGTTCATTCAAATAACTAGTTTATTCTCAAACTATACATTTGCAGTTAATATAACTCATTTTGTTCAATTTTGCATTTGTGTTTATTTCAACATCATATTTGAACCACGCGGAGTGTTTACATTTTATATAACGCCAACATATTTCACAGTATTAAAAGTTTCATAACACATGGTGTGGAGGACTGGTTTGGGAGACTGATGAATTAAGTGAGAAATAAAGAAAAAATAAATAAATAATAGCATAAAATTTCAAGTGAATGTGATTATAAGGACCTGCTTCTATTGAAATAATGTACAAACCACGAAAGAGTGGTTTGACTTTTTCAGACTGATTTTTGGTTTTGTCAGTGGATGAACTGTAGCAACAAGACAGAAATGAAGGATTCTGTACCAAAAAAGTGCAATTGATTCATTATGTGCAATACTGTATATTTTTTAAAACATTATAAACAGCTGAAGTTATTTAATATGCAAAATCTTCAAAAATAAACAAAAGCGCTATAAGAGCACTGAAAGTTGAAGTGAAAATGAATGTTATCTGTGTAAAATGTTTTCACCTCCAGGCTAAGAAGAAAGGTATGCAAAATCATTTTATCAAAGAGTGTAACACATTTAATAATTTCCTTTTGTTGATTCATCGTTTGAGTTGGACACTACCGCTATAGCTTTAGGTATCTAGGTATTTAGGTATCAAACAAACAACTAGTGCCTTTAAATTGCAGTTAAGTGTCTAAGGGCGCCGTGTCTCGAGACAAAGCGCGTTGGGCTCAGAAGTCCGAGATGAGAACAAAAGCGAGTCGGGTTTTGGACGCGGACTTCATCCTGGCTGAAGAGCTGCACCGAGTCTCAGGAAACTCACATGAGCTTCTCACCTCAGGCGACTTAACAGCAGATGCCGGAAACTACGCGTACAGGGCGACTCTACACAAACATGATAGATGCCGGGCAGCAAAGGGTCTGATCTCTGTCTGGGCGCACAACAACGTTCAAACACCACTTCGCAAACTCTCAGAACACTGAGGTGTGCAGCCTCGGTTGCAGGAAATTGGAGCTGGTCCGGGACTCGCGACATGTGTAGATGATTGATAGCGCAAGTGTATTTGCCTTTATTAGGCTGATAAACATCTGATTTTATTCACAGACAGATTTCCTTAAATGAATAATGCCGAGCTGTACAGTAACTGTTTTCACTGCTGTGATCTGGCAGCTGTCTGACAACGAGGAGGAAAGACGCTGATTTTTTCCAAGTTACTGAAGATCACCAGACTATTCATTGATCATTTTTGACATCTGGATCTTTACTTCAATGATTAAAATCTTCTACATCATCAGTAATCTCTCTCACTGTGTTCAACGTGTGGTGAAAGCAGCGTGGATCAATCAAGTCGCTCCGTATTACGCTGCTTATTTCTACTATTTTTAGTATTATTTAGTATTCTACTAAACATGACAACACTCTTTCATGTTTAATTTTGGATGTCAAACACCACATTCTGCTACAGCCATGACGGAGGTCCGTCATCAGTTAATATCTGAAGTGAGGACGACTCGTAGTGCTAAGAAGTGACATAGAAATAAGGTGGTCAAGCCGATGGTGGTAAATAGGTTGTTGCGCGGCTCATGACGACATCCTTGAGACGTACTTTGTTGTTGGTCACAAACCAGCTATTTTGCGCAGAGCACCGCCAGCTGGTAATGAGCATTGATGGTGTCGAACAGCGGTGTCCAAACTTTTCCTGGCTATCATAGCAATATAGTGCTGTCACAACCTTTTTAGATTGTGTTCTATTGCAGTGTTTCTGCGGCCAAATCTCATGTCATGCTTTTCCATGCTTTTTCATTTCATTTTTAAACCAATTTCTGCCCATGTTCAACTTAGTATGTTTTAGCCTCTATGGTTGTAACGTTGACAGGTTCGATAATAATTTCCTGACTACAAGCAACTAATACTTCTGGTGGTCTGAACCCTGCAGCTTAAATGACAAGGCTATTATATTAATTCTTATAAGCAAACACGTTTTGTCACATCAGACCTATGAAATCACAGGCATTTTATTGACATCAAAGTGCAATTTTCTCCCATATGTCCAAAGCTCAGCTTTGTTTTTCTTCTCAAATTTAGTGGGTGTGGCTTACTGGATGTTATGGTTCACTCCATAGTCCAAATCAATATCACGATAAAATGGCCCATTTACCTCTCTAACGATAAATGTAAGATAAATCCCCAAATCAGTGTTGTCTATTGGGAGGCCATAAGTGCCATAACTAGGTGCAACATAAAACGTTTGGAGTTATTGCATGAATTGCAATGTGTACAAACAACTTTCTACAAGTTTGGGGGCCTACTCACAGATGCAGCATGCACAAGAAAACCGATTCTATTCATGGTGTTATAACAGGATGTACCACCTCAGAGGCGGAAAGAGCAGCTACGTCTAAGTTAGCGTTGCGCAGCAATCCACGATTAGCAACATCTATATTAAGTGGGTTCTTATAAAGGCTTGTGGTACACATTGCCTCAAGTTATTGTTTGATTTGGGTCTGAAAATAAATGTTTGCCACATCGAAATATTGGAATTATATCGTCGATCAGTGGTAAGCATGAAAAGAAGGTTTGTGGTTGGCTGGTGTTTAAGATTCTGCATTGACAGAAACCAACAGTAAGACGGTGTCATTTAACTATCCACTGTTGCAAGTCGTGTCGTTTTCTCATGTCTTGCAATCTACCCAAGAGACCTTTGTAACCCAAGAGCAGACCTACCACTTGGCTAACCCACGTTGAGGGCAACACACAGGTTGAGGCCAACCCTTAAGTTAAATCTCAGAAATGGCATTTTCCTTTTGGAGTCCTGCAATGTGAAGACATTAGGAATGGACATTGAAATAATGTGCACAATTTAGTGCAATGACGTGATTGTTAAACATCTTGCAATAATTGTATAGCATAGTCACTGCATTGGTCTGGTTACACAGTGTTTACTACTTCCTATTATACAATGACGACAAGACCATGACCATGGTCTTCTGCTCTTCTGCATGCAGGTTGGACTTTTGAGTTTAGTTATAAAAGTATTATTAGCACTAGAGACTCTCAATGGTCGTATCTTGGTTGGTACACTCAATACACTCAATAATGTCCCCATGACATCTTAACAGTTAACGGGTAAATGCAAACATTAGCAAAAGGTGTGGAATATAATGGATTTTCTTGAGAGTGTTTGATGTGCTGGAGCGGTAATCTGCCTAGGATACACCTCTTCCTCACTGAAGCAGGGATTTGAGCATGCAGCATATGACTTAAGTAAGCTGAGATAAGCACGAGTGTAACAAATTAATTTCTCCCTCGATAGCAAAAGGCAACTCTTTCCAGGTGTGTGCCAGAGCTCACTGTGCTGTAACACCTCAAATAGAAATACCAACATTTCGGACTTAGTCGGTAGGACTCGTGTTCCATAATTGATTAATATTACTGTTATCCAAACTCTTTGAAATGAAACAACAAAGTCCACAAAGACCTGAGGTTTTCATTGTCTGAGAAAAAAGATCTTTTGCCTGTTTTTGTCTTCTTGCTTGCTCCTTTGCTGCTACTGCTGCTGCTGCATCAGTGATGAGGTGAAATGGGACTTTTAAAGAGCAGACAAGACTTATAAGGAGGCCTAAAGCTGTAGAGCATCAACCTCACATGACTGCACCATTTAGCATTGCTAAAGGGTAAACACTGTGCCCTCTGCTGAACCCAGCAACTCCACCAGACTGCCCTATGTGAATGTTTAAAGTCCAACCCGGTGGCAAAAAGGACAGATACGCCTCTCCAGGAACATTTAACTGTATTATTCTCTACCCTCTGACATCAGTGGATACCTCCCAAATGTTTAGAAGATGTTGATTGATGGACAGAAGTTGACACCGGGTCAGTAAATCTACAAGGACACTCACACAAGTTTGAGCAGAGAGGTGAGATGCTTTGCGTGACTGATAAGTACACGAGGCATTATGATGCAGTGCCACATCCCACTATGCTGCTTCGGCTCTGGAAGCTCTGCAGCAGTGTAGAGGGAGTAAAAAAGCAAAAAAGATAGCAAGGAAAATAGGTAGATAAGACAACAAAAGTAGATGCGGTGTTATGATCTATAGAGATTTGTAATGCATATTCGGTCTCGGAGCGCACAAGTACCTCGCTGGCCAATCAATAAAGAGTCCTTGTCACTGTACTTCTTCTGGAGACTGCGGAAATAGATGCGTCTGATGTTTGAAAATCACTGCGGCTGACAGTGGCCACATGCTCACGGTTTCTGGTAGCACTCAGTTCAGGGAAATAAGAGAACTGTCGCTATACTCTACCCTGATATCATGAGCACAAGAAACAGGTGTAACTAATATCGTGTCTTTGTTTGTAACATTGTATTGAGCTTTTTAATATGAAAAGGTGAGATGCAGAACAGCAAATAAAAACATTCAGATTGCATTTGAATAAATCATTTTACACTGAAAAGTGAGATGGTCCAAGTTCAGTCAAATAAGCATGTATGTTTGTTTGAGAGAATGAAGGAAACTATTTGTGCATATGGGGTTATTATAATTAAGATCAATGTGGATCTCTCCATGGGTTTCTTAACTAAGGTGCACTCACACAATAGTCAACCAAAACGGATGTACAGAAGACAAGTGTACAGTGTTGCGTTGATCCCTGTTGAATTATTTATCATCCAGTCTAAGGTTGAGGGTTCTCACTATCAAGGTCGTAGCAAGTTGATCACTGTTGGTCAGCAACACCAGATCAGCAGTGCAAACCACACAGGAGGATTCAAACAGAGACCAGGCAGAAGAGGCGGACAAGGAGTCAAGGTGAGGACTCAATTCATACGCACAGACAGGGCTGGCCGAAAGACTTAATTGAGGTGATGTGGTGAACTTGGTATGGGGAGTATTGGCACTGTAAGAAAGTGTAGTCTGGATAAAGGGGAGTGTAGTGGAAAACAAAAACTCACCAAAAAAATCAAATTGCAAAAGGTGCGTCACAATTATTATTAATATTAATAGTTATTAATATTGTTAATTATTAACAGGATTCAAAGTCTTCAATAAAACTGATGCATTTTATAGTTAAGGGGTCCTTTTAGGCATAGTGCCAATTAAACAGCCGAGTTCTCCTATTTGCACGAGTCTGAATGTCAAAGCTGTGCACCGGCCACTACAATGGACGTTAAGCCATGCAGCATTACCCATTGGTCAAAACATACCAAGGAAGATGGCTGAACACAATGCTGCAGCCAAGTATATTTTACTATACCTATGAAATGTGGAGGGTCCAAAGACTAGTTCTTTGGCAATAACACACACGCACACACACGCATACACATTTATTTCGTGATATATTTTTTGATATAATACTTCTAGCTTCTTGTAATTAACTCAACTATCCAAAACAAATGTGTTCACCTCTCAAAGTGAGAGTTTAAGAAGTGATGTCCAGTCCTCAATTCTTCAGCATTGTCCTCTTCCAAAAATGTCTTCTCACTGTTGGGCTAAAAACTCATGCCGGTTCTTACAAGTTTAGAAGAACCTAAAGATAAAAATGTGCGCACGCACACACGCTTGCAATAGATAGACAAACTTGTCTCTAAATGGGATTGTCTGATTACTCTCATCAACATTCCACGTTTCCCACCAACAGTGTGGATCAAAGAAATAGAAGTACGGAGGGGGTAAGGATGAGAAGAGAAGGAGAACGGTACACATACACACACAGCTGTGTTATGTGCATTTCAATCTTCACTGGTAGCTCTCTGAGTGAGCAACAATGATACAACAATGATTCTGGCCGATCATACCTGCTAAAAAATTCACAAGAACACAATTGAACATGAAATAACCCTTCTATTTTTGCAAGCGTCTTCCTTGTTGCATGATGCATCGGGTTTCAATTCAAAACAAGAAAGGTACCGTGACAGCCGCTGATGTTGATGTGATGAAGCAGAAAAAGCAAGAGGAAACGCCTCGGCAATGAAAAGGGTGTGACTAGACCTTTGGTTTAAAACCAAACCTCTGTCATATATAACATTTTATATATGACAGATATATAAGACTTTTGTCAGACATCAAATTTACCTCATTTTCTTTTATGAATCAGAAAAGGTGACTCAGCACTCAAGGTAACTAAGACAAAAAATGCAAATGAAAAGTGAATAATTCAAACTATGGCTGTTATTGATTCTGAATTGTGAGTGCAAAAATTGATCATTTGTTATCATGGCAGAAGGTTGCAAAAAGTACAGAACAGTACGGAATAGTTTCATTAACCAATAAGCAGCCACGGCTATAGCGTCATTTGGAAGCCACTTCTAGAACCAGGACGCATCACTTCCCCTGCCCCAACTCTGAAATGGATGCACTTCATAAAATAAAAATGTAGCTGAGGCAGCAAATGTATGCTTTGTAAGCATAAACAAAGTGAAGGCAGATGTTAACCCATCTAATGATTAAAAGAGATATGAGTGAAGGTGAGAGGCAAAGGGCGACATGGAAGTGCGTCTACGTGTGTCACTTAGTTGAGGATAGAGAAACGATGTAGAAGGGAAGTTAATGTGTTGAATCCCACAACACAAGCAGGCTCGAGCTGGCCCAGTAAGCACAATGATGACACCCCTAAAGGGGACCTGTTCTGCTGGAATTACATTTGAAAATGTGCATTAACCGCAGCCATTCAAAACGCTTTGTTTAGTAGGAGCTGATTTCCCCAGCCACGCCCACGCTGCTGACATATGCCGTCAGGAACAACATTTGAAACATAAGCATTTAGTCAGGAAGGCTGGAAACGCAGGATAGTTACCCTTTCAATAACCACAGCATCTCTAGTTCAAAATAACCACATAAAATGCAAGGTTACATAAAGGTCATTCAGACATACGGTAGATGGATGGACTGCCAGGACGATAAAAAAACAATAGAAAGAACCGTCGATTTCTTCATCTTTTGTTATTAGTTGCTCAAACAGCTTTTATTGATGTGATGGGCCAATAAGGTTTTTGGGCTGCATTTATAGAATGACGTGATAGCAGGACTTTACTTTGGAAGTCTGTACATTTCTTGCAGCTAGGACAAACGTGGTTTCTTGATTAATAACATGCCACCAGCAGTGCCTTTGAGTGATATGAATGAATTGAAAAGCCAACCATCAATAAACAAATGAAGAGGCTGGTGCCAAATTGCAAGCATCACTGACTCTTTAAAGAGATTCTCCTATTGATCTGGTAGCAACATCCTTTGCGTTTACGGTTCCACATGATTTTCATTGAGGCCTAACCCTCTCAGTCAACGGCTGCGAGTTAACACATTTCAGACTTCCTTCTGTTCCTCAAAATGTCAGACAATTTGTCAACTGCACCAAAGGATTGTCTGGCAAAATGCTGTTTGGACCCCTACATTGCATTCAAAGGTTAGGCACAAACCACCATGGCCGGTCCCAGCGGTGGCTTTCCAAGTTAAGAAAAATATTTTGTCCAAACAAATTTGTTGCTGCAAAACTTGTTGGTAACAAGATGTGATCAACCATAGCATAATCTTCCATCAAGTAGTACTGGCAAAAAATAAATAAAGTGATTTTGCCTTAGGGCTGTGCCTTTCCAGGAAGAACAAGGGATAAAGTTAACTACAAGCCGCACCCAACGAAGAAAAATTTAAAAAGGAAGCCCAAATGGAGACTAGACAGACTCAAGCAAACAAAATTGTTCTATTTATATGGAGAGCTTAATTGCAAGTGAGCTCTTGCTGAGAGGATGATTGAGAATCTGATGTGAGACAGAGGAACTCGGTGGAACAGTGATTAGATTACAGAGCAGAGCAGGAGAAATTATCTAATAAGACACAAAAACATGGGAAAATCAGATATGACAAGAAATAAACTGTAGGAGTTCGCAACATAAACATGGATCAAAAGCCTCGACTAACATTGATCAAATCTGCACCTAGACTCATGTAATAGTAAAGAGGGAACGGATGTAGAGAGGCTTCTGAGAAAGAGTTTGTGTACAAGAAAGAATGAGAGAATTGAAACACCAGCAGGAATAGCAAGGTGGACTTACAATGTGCGGGGAATCACGACCCATGGAAATGACTGTTCTATTTACAGTCCGCAGCAATTTCTCCATGATGATCTGCACATGCCACTGAGTGGGACCCTGCAAAAATATACACATATGAGCTCAAGCATGAAGTAGCAGTTTTTTTCAAGCTGAGGATATACATAGACAACAATATTTCCACAGTCCAAAACTTTGGAACATTTGAATAAATCTGATCATTAACTGCCTGAACGATTTGCGAGGGAAAGTGCAACCGTAAATGGAAGTGTACCAGAAAAATGAATGCTGGGGTGTTTTGCATAGTAATCGACAAATTACAATACTCAACTAATCTCTCTTTTGGACAGCAGGAGGAACCAGGAGTACCTTGAGGAAACACAGGAAAGCACAGGAAAAGCTCAGTACTAAAAGTACTGAGGATAGTTGACAACTCAAGAGTTGCTTTAAGCTGGTTTCCATCTTGCAGAAAGGCACAGCACCAATACATAATCTCAGTGCTGGCTAATACGATTCAAAACTGAGAGTGCCGGACAAAATTCACAGATGTAATTTCAATTGGAATCAGTGATCTTGTTAAGTCCGTGCTTCAAATAACCGCATGATTTTTGTTCTCCCAACATTAACATTGCCGAAATAATATATTGGCATCTTGATTCTGTAAGAATAACACAACGGAGAGAGAATGAGACAATGTGTCATGAGTCAGCTCGAGCCCAAGAAAGTGTCTAGTTATCATGTGATCAGCAATAAGCAGTGAGAGTAATATTAGGAAGTCTTCTCGGTGACTGGTGGGAAATTCATCAAAGAATGCAGTGTGTTCAAACCACAGTTCAATTATTCAACCTGCATATGCAGTATAAATAAGTGCTTACAAGGAGAAACAATGCTACTTGAATTCATCATTCACCCTTCCCAAAACTCACCACATAATGACACAATTTCTCTGTTTCCTTCTGCTCAAAAAAAAGCAGGTCATGTCTTCTATCTTGGGAGTAGATTTGGTGACTCACCAAAGCAAATCTGCAAAAATCAACTCTTTTTTTTTTTCCTTTTGCCTCCTTCGTTTCACCGTGTGTTGACAGGGGCCATGCACTTCCGCACCCGCAGAACCAGACCCTATTTTTAACAGCTAGTAATTCAAAAGACGCAACTTATGTACTTTTTCATTGGCAAACAAAAGTTTGTTTTTATTCAAACCAACCACGTTCTTATTCACATTCAACTTAATCAATTGGTGATGATTTCCCCCAATGCAACAACCTCAACACTTCTAACATACTGGGAATGGTACAAGAATTCTTCTTTAAACAATTAAGTTACACTCGTCATGCTGAGGACGTATAAGGACAAACTTCCTACAGTGTACAGGGGGCAGTTAACTCACATTTGTGCACTCTTACCATGTTGTGAATGTGTCCACAGCGTTCCAAAATGACAGAGACCACCAAGTACATAAATTCTACAGAAACAATAGATTCTACACAGGCTTCCTGGTGCAGTCTGTGTCATTCAACAAATATTTGCCTGTCTTAATGTTGCGTAGTATGCATTTGAAAAGATGAAACTTATGGTGTGACGTCAAGCTTGATTGTGTAGACTGACAGAACATGCTCATGTATTTTGGGATCTTACTGACTAAAACAATAACATTATAGGTATTTATCCAGAGATCTACATCTGTCTATCAGCAGCAGTAAGTTTGTGTGCCTGTGTGCGGCTCGATGATGTACAACCTCAATGGACTATATCCAAAGGGCAGGTCTGGGGAAAAAAGCTTTCTCACTTTCCTCTAGTCGGTCAATGCTTGTGGACTGTGTCCATAGTTGTGTGATGCCATATAAAACCTCTTAGTAAAGTTGTACATGTCAGCCAATCACGATGCATCGTCAGACCTGACCATGCTTGGTAAACATTGTCATTTGCTAAATACTTTACGGGTGGTAGAATGTGCAATTGAATTTAGCGGTTTTTAATGTTTTTATTGATTCGTTTTTGTTTTTTTTTTGTAATCGCAACAGCCTGATGTGACATTAGCTCCACCGACCAGAAAATGTGAACTGTGTTATGTTTTTAATTAAGTGCGTATTGTCCAATGAATGATGAATATAATGCTCAAAACATGCTTAGTTTAGTTGAAGAAAATAGCCACTTATGTTCCCTTTATGTACAAAAAGGTATATGTCCTTTTCAAGCGCTGTTGCCATTGCTGAACAGACGCTTCAATGTGTTGGTATTGCTGTTCACCAATATATCCACCAGGAGGGGCAGCCCAGAGTCAAAAGTCGAGGACAATAATAAACATGACGACTGTGGAAGAAGTATTGACAACATACCTCTTGCACGAAAGAGGAATACATAGGCAGCTTTGTAGGAGGTGGCGGTCGGTGAGGCTGTTAAATATATCTCGCCGGAAGAATGGAAAATTTCCGCCTTTGTTATGCCTTTATGTCTCATTGGAGCTATTTATCAGGTAGTAACAGCTACACTGCCCCCACAGTATCTGGTGCTACTGCTCTGTTTGGTCCATATCCACACATTTTGTGGCAACTGGGCATTAAGACAAACTCTAATCTAAATAATCTAAATCTGCCTGTTTGACCTTGGCATCAAACAGGCACGTGCAACAGCGTCATGACGCGATGACTCAATAGTACCACATGAAATAAAATTCCAGCTATGAGATACTGCTGTTTTAACTCTGACAAAATACTTAAATTATCTTACTCACCACATCCTTCCTGTAGAGCACCTCCAGGATGTCACTGAGCAGCTGGCAGCAATCTCTCGGCTCTTCTCGTTTCTCCAAGTGGAACTTGAGTTGGTCCGTCATCAGTGGCAGGAGGATCTCCCGACAGTCTGCAGGGACCGTTAAACAAATAATCAAGGCACATGAAGACGATGACTGACCACACATGGCGACACCAGCAGATGCTACATTTGCAAATGACAACAGCAAAATATTTTCTACGGATTATCAGACAGAGGGAAATGTAATTGCTTCTATCTTTTAGAGATAGACTCTCACTCACAGACCACTATAACCCAGATGTACAGTACCACGCCAAGGCAAGAGCAGCCACATTCTCATACTGTTGTTTTAACTGCTCTGATCTCCCAACTACATGCAGTACATATTCACATCAATAGGATGCTCCAGGTCTTCCTATAGGGTCATGGGGTAATTCACTATAAATCAAAAAAGGGTGTCTAGACTCTCCCCTTGAGACAGGTAAAGACATTCAGGAGAAGCTCTTTAACAATGGTCAAGGTCAAGTGGTCAAGGCATTTAATCAGGCTATGTCTTATGAGTTGCTCCAGACACATCCAACCACGTGGAAGCCACACGTATAATCAGGACCAACTTGAGACAACAAGTCCCTCGGTTGTAGCATGAACATATTAGCTACCATTTTTGAAGATAAAACACAGGTAATGTCGATCATTGGGTCAAGAGATCACTCTTTAAATTCCATAACAAACTTGCGTTATCGTACTAAAAGCCACACAACAAACTTGGTGTAAACATCCACCCTGTCACCTTTCTACCAACTTCCTGACACAAACAAACTCACCCAGGTGGGAGTTGTACAAGCAGAACTATCACACCGCACCATGAGGGTGCTCCTCAAACTTTCAATGCAAACAGATTTTAGACGCTACAATGATTCTCCCCTTCAAAAGGAGCCAGGAGAGCAGCTGACATGTTTGTTCTCCACAATGAGACTCATTTGCAGCTGATTTGTGTGCTTAGCTTGTTCTCTTCGTTTAAATCATCTCAGGGAAAGAGGACAAACTTTTGCTAAGCCAATTTGAAAACTTTTTCAAGTTAAATGGAGGATGAGTAGAAGTATTTAGATGCTAATTAGGGCCAGAATATAATTGATGGGAGGCAGCCAAGAAATCAAACCAAGATTCCTTCACCAAAAAGGTGAAATTCACTTTGGGGTTGGCATAAATTGAGCATTGGCAAAATCCATGAGGGAATCAGAGGGATTCTCCTCTGAATAAACGAAATAATGCCTTCAGGGAGTGAGTGAAAAAATTCTTCAAAAGTGGTGTTCAGCAGAACAATAATGTATTTCCATCTTCTTCGAGTGCTCAATTGCTGGCTGTGCATATTATGAAAGAAACGCACACACTTCATGAATGAGTGAAGAAGCACAAGAGCGTTCAGCTGTCATGGACAATGAGCAGCAGGGTCCCTGGAACAATCCTCACAGCGACAGCCGGTCAAAAGGACACTGACTCTCTTTAGCTTACCTGAATAAAATAACACATGGAAAGTAGCTAACAATAAAATTAAACTCAACACCAGCAATGTACTGACAGACAGGATGTATTTTATAGCTAGTAGGTTTTGCAGCACTAATGTTTCTTGATAAGTAGCTGGGCAGATGTCGGCACTCAGTGCTTTTCTAGTTGTGTTTGCCATTTTTCACATTGTAGTCATGGGCTGCTTGTTTAATCTATCTGCATCTAAAAATTGTGCAGCACCAAGTGTGCGTAGTTGAAGCGCAAAATCACCTCATGAATAAAATTGCAACTCCCAAAAATAGTTTGGCGGCTTGCCCTCCGCAGAACTGACGGAGGGAGCCAGGTGCCGTGGTGATTTTGTCTATTGAGTTAAGGCACAAGCATTCCGTTTCCAATTGTGTGAGGTGTATGTGACAGCATATCCTCACCATGATGAGTGAAGAGATCACTGTGGACGATGTCGATCAGACAGTCCAGCTTCTGCTTTACCAGGCGACCCGGAGGAACCTTTAAGATGAATTCCGTGAACAGCTTGCTGCAGAGCAGGATGGGAAAAGACAAAAGGTCAATCTTATCAGGCACCTCGAACTGGTTGACTGCTTCAATTGGGAGTAATCGTCCACAAAAATAATTAGAAAACACCAAATCTATATTTTTGGAATGATGTAAGATAAGATCCAAGTAACTGATCATATCAATTATAACATCAGATTTTGCTTTAGCACAGATTACTATGGAAGCAAAATTCCATTTCATTTTAAAAGGGTCAGAACAAAAACAACCAAATCAGCAAGACCAAAGGAAAGGTCTTTAATGTGGCCCATCATCAATGAGGGTGAAGACAAGTAAGACATCCTTAGTTTAGGACTGCCGGAAATCGGAAAATACAAACCCCAAAAATCTCTTGGAAGCCTCAGGGCATAGTCAATGTTATAATCCTGTTGCTCTGACATAGTGTTTTCCATAAAAGAGAAATTTATACTTTGATTAAAAATATTGTGGCAAATGTCGTAACCAGGAGTGGAGCCCCTCCACTTCTACAGAGAGTGCCTTACAGCTGTTTTCATCTCAGTGAGACTGCATCACCCTGGTGGTTCACAGCATACTGTTGCTTTGTCCAAGGGGCAGGTGCACGACTTCATTACAATGTCTCTTTTTGAGACATTTATTTTAGAATCTCAAATAGCAAAGTCAAAACGACATTGTATGATCAGACCCCTTATTAAATGAACATACGCTAAAGGAGCAATAAAAAGGCATCTGGCAAATGATGCACGAACTGAGCCACCTGAAATTGGACCTGTTCAGCCAAAGCAGCTGATGTTGCTTCTTCTTTTCTATTAAAAGCAAAAGCATGTGACCTCAAAGCTTGAAATTGTGTCAGAGCAGATTACGTATCACAGAAGCCACATTTAAGCAAAGAAAACAAAATAGTAAGGGGCATTACTACTACTGTGTGAGTGAAAAAGGGGGACAATGTGGAGGGCTTATATTGGGGGCTAATGTTTCCCTTAGTTCAGCCAAGAGTATATAAAAGCTCTTTCAGAGCAAAGGCCATGCCTTATAAGGGATAGACCAAACGCAAAGTCCGATCGAGGGCTCGTAGAACTAGTGTTACATAGGATGTAAGCATTCTAATGGAGGAGTTCTTTCATTCCCTGTTTGACAACATTTTCTATTGGTTCTAATGCACTGTAACAACACTGTGTCAGGCAAAGTCACAGATGCATTCAAGTTTTGGTAAACACTTCCCCCAAAAAGCAAATAGTGCAGACACAGTCCATGGAACTACAACTATCAGTTGTAATGACGACTTCGAAGGTAACAAATGCATTTCTCAAAAGCATTATCATCTGTCAAAGCGAGAACTTTTCAGACACCAATAAAACAAATCAAGAAACACTAGAAATTACCAATGAAATTACCTGAGTTCCTTCGGATCGAAGACAAGCTTCACGTCATTGACGATGGTGGGAATGTACTTCAATGCAGCTCCCTGCCAGAGTGTTAGACATTGTAATAATTGAGTCAGTTTAAACATAATAATAGACCATAGTGCAAAAACAGAGTTAATGAGAGTTTTGTTACTGACTTGATTGGGTACCTTCACCCACAGTAGTTTGGAAGCACTGCTTAATCAATGCAAGTTGTGTGAGCCATGAATGAGCAAATGAAACACTATTAGATTGCAGAGAATACATTGTGTTTAATGGTCTGAGTTTTAACATTTCACAGTGAGATGGGGGTAAAAAGTTAAACATGAGTAGAAAAGAAATACTGTGAGTCTATCAACCAGTACAAAATATTGTAAAAAAACATTTTTATCATCACAAAAATTTCCCTCACCAACCAATGCAGTCACTACTACAGAATCAGGCCTTGGTGGTCATTATTTATCTGATACACTTATACCATATCAGCCTGCAAGATCCTCAAGAGGTAGTTGACTGCTGATCGTTCTAAATGTTCGGCCCAAACCTGAGGAGCCGACTACCTGTTGACCTGAGGGCTGCTGAGTGCTGATATTTTTAAACTTAAAACTCATCTTTTAATGTGAATTACAATTGTTAACTCACTTTTAGCTTGTACACATGCGACATGCGTCACACACATACACATGTGTATGCGTGTCTTTGCGTGCGTGCCATGTAATCACATAAAATATAGTTTGATCAATTGATTCTACACAACTGTGTCCTATAACTTGTGCATTCCTCCAGAGCAACAGCAGTTAATCTCTTTTCCAAAAGTACATCTTCACCAAATCCAGAAAACAAGTTACTTTTTCAAAATGAGTCCCCAAACTGAATCGTCCAAAAATGTTTGCTATGATGTGTCATGCTCACAGACCACATCATAACATGATCAGAGTGTGTCTGCCAACGTTTCTGTCTGTATTTTCCAGCAGATGTTCGGCTGGATTCAAAGTTGGCGCATGACAGTGTTATTCGTCAGCTCCTCCTGTCACAGTGCTTTCACACGCCAGACTCAGAAGGGACCTGGATGCCATGCTTTCCTGCCTGTTCCTCTAGATCAGTTTTTAATTTACTGTCGGTAAAGCTAATATCTCACCCAATTACACAGCAAGTGACTCCTAATTGACTTCTGAGCTCCTCTCATGGTTGAGTGTGTGCATGGATCTACTGTAGGTCTGCTGAGGCGCTTGCATCCTGAGATTATGGTATCATACGAGGCTGGCTGGGTTCATTGGAGCTGCTGCACCTCACCACAAATATAAGTTTGGAGACTTAATAACTTGATTAAAGAATTTAAATTGACACAATGTCCACATAGATGAGATCCGATATTAGCCCATTTATGTTACCGTAAGTGTATTATTTTTGCTGAGGATAACTGACAAACATCCGGTTGGTTAGAGGTTGAGCTGTCAAGATGAAAATCCAACCCACTTTACATTTAGAGTTTCCTTTCCGATATACAATTCATGCACTGCAGCCACTAAACGAACGAAAAAGTAAAATTTCTTGAACTTATAAATACATTAGGTTGAACCCCGAATTTAAGTAATGATCAATGAGTGGCTGGACAAAGTTTTTTTTTCTCCAATCAATTTGGTTATTCCAAAGAAAAGACAATACTATTGTTAAAAACTGGAGATGTGATTCCAAATGAGTGCTCAAATGCAGGTTTGTAAACAGCACCAAACAGCATTCATAGCTAGCAAAAAGGCTGAATATTAATAAGATTATGTCGATAGAGAATAAGTGATGCAGAGTAAGACAAACAAAATGGCAAACAAAAATGGGAAGCTGTGAGATTCACAGTAAATCTTATGTGCATGCCTATGCAAATGCAGAAAATGTGTTCCAAACTCAATTCACAGTGAGGGGGGATGAAATCCAAAAGACAAGCATTGGGAAAGGAGGTAACATAAATACCTTGAGAAGGAGCTAAAGAGGAAGAAGCCAGAGGAACCCAAGAAAGTCAGGGTCATAGTGGCGAGGAAATAGACAAACACACAGAAGTACAGGAAAGACAAAAAAAACAATAGAAACACTGCACTGAATTTCTTGTTTGAATATTTCTTTTCTTCCTTAGGATAATAAATAAAGGCAATTATTTTCCTAATGTAAACACTGCACAAAGCCTGAGTACAAAAAAATAAATATATAATAATAAAATGAATGAATGAACAAAAATACAGAAAGAAAAAACAAGTACAGAAAAAACAAAAAAAGTAAAAGAAAATGAAAAGATTTGGGATATGTCAGACCTTAATAGTGTGCTATTAAATCTTCCATTATTAAAATAGATAAAAAAACAAAGAGTATTGTTAAGATGGGGGAATGCTTATGGATCAACAATAAGCAATAGAAAGCAAACACTATCATCCAATATGCAGCTGTAGAAACTAGTGAGACAGACGCAGGAACAATTGCAGAACAGAAGTCTGAGCAGATTTATTCTTCATGCAGCTGCAGATACTTGCAGGTTCAACATTTGTGCAGTACCGTACATACCTTGACCATGCCAGTGTTTTCAGAATTACTGCTCATCATGTCATTGAAGGAAGTGAAAAGGTTCCTCAAGGACTCCATGAAGTCGGCCTCTCCTTTGTTCTCGTAAAGCCTGTGAGGACGTTGAGAGGGGAATTATTTTGGCAGACGATCACAGAATTGTTTTCCATTTCATCCTAGTGCGCACAACCAGCACAGCTGACACAAGTGTAAAGCATTTCTGGGCAAAAAAATAAAAAATTCCAGCGAGCAGAATGGCAAGTGTGTGTGTGTGTGTGTGTGTGTAAACAATGCAGATATGATTGGCTCAGAGCCACGTGATGCAAATCAGTCACATTATGATTTTAAATATGAGGAAAAAAATGGGCATGTACTAAATGCAGTTTCCCACAGTGCTTTCCTGTTTTGAGCACCCCTATTTTCTCCCAGAAAAAAAGGAATTGTCACTTCACACACACAGATGTTGATGAACACAAAATCTATGTGAGCTGACATGAACCTAGAAATGTCTCTGCACACTCAGGCATGGTCTCTTATTGTCACTCACCATGTCACACAAATGCAGTTTAAACTCAAATTGAAATGGACACAACACAGACAGTGGTGTTACAAATACAAGGTTCTACATCCACCCCCTCTTCCATGCCAACATACTGCCCTCCCAGCCACCACCTTGAAGAACTGTCAGCGGTAAACCCTGAAATAACATTTTGCCGATTAGATGAGAGATTATTAGTTCTTAAAGATAATATGAAATATACAGAATGCAGTGAAAGTTGGACAAAGGTGTGTCTGCAGGGTGGGGCTTGGTAATGTAAGGAGAGTGTAGGGGTGGGGAGGGGGGGTGAGAGGAGAGGGAGCAAATATTTCTGTTTTGTTCATCCATTAAACAAGTAGGTAATTACATGGATGCTGAAGTAACGGTTGAGATTTTTTTCTATGGATGTTTTCTTATGACTTCAGTTTATATTCAAGCTTGGATATTATATATTCCCATGGAAAGTTACAATATGGAATATTTCCAAAATTCCGAACCTTAACTCCCCATAGAAATGTACCTGAAACTTTCAGCAAATTTTCAGCCCCATTGCAGTCCTAGGGCCAACTGGGCTCTCCCAGCTTCAGACCATGTCACCTAACTGGTGCCCAAGTGGAGGCCCACTGGCACCCCCAAGCACTAGGGCACCTCTATCAAATGGGACCTAGCTGAGCCCTCCCAGTTACGGTCTATTTATATTTATGCTTGGATATAATATAATCCAAGTCACTTCCCATAAATGGCCATTAAACCTAACAAATTCCTATTATTTCCATGGAAAATTTACAAAAAGGAATGTCTTCAAATTTCCCAAGCTTAACTTCCCATAGAAAATTACCTGACATTGGCAATTTCCGGCCTTTTGCAACTCTATATTGCATGCATTTCCCCTCACACCATAGACCAGGGCCAGATTGTAAAAGACGCGAGCACCATGTACATCTTGGTCTCGTCACAGTTCATTTGTAACAGTCACATCTGATATTGGCACTTCTCCTCTGAATAGATATGACTTAGGATCCTCAATCTTGACTAAGCATAGGAGCAGCTGCAGGCTTCAAAAAATGATTAGAAAATAGGGGAAATCAAAAAGTATCCTTCTCTCAGCTCCCAATGGAATAATTACCAATAAGGCCTTTTGAGGGGACGAGGAGGTTTTGTGATCATCTGTACCGTCGGCGGAGCATGAAATACTTGATTTGAAAAAAATGAAAGCTCACACTGCTTACTGGGTGAAAGACGACAAACTGAGACACCTAGAGAAGTGGGAGACACAGCGATGTGACAGTCTGAAGGACAAAGTGTCCTCCAGACAATGAATAGTAAAATATGAACCAATCAAAGCCACACGCTCAATTAGATCAGGATATCAGATATATATCAGACGACAACATCTTCAATCAGTTCTAGACGACGAATATCACTTAAACAAGACCTCTCTCAAATACAAATATCAACAGGGATGTAGAATAGAACTGGGCTGTTGCCCTCACAGTAGAATCCAGAAAAATAGAGTGCAAAGTATAATTTCAGTTTGGGGTAGCAATACACAAGCCAAAGCTTGGAGAAAAAAAAACACTGTTCAGACACGACCCTTGGTTACCCTGGCGTTCAGTATGCCCTTGGATAACAATGTTTTTCTCATCGAAAAGAATTAGAGTGAAATGAAGTGTTGTGTGATGGATATTTCAACACTGTCACATTTCAATCAACAGCATCCATCAACATCGCTCAGCAAACAATTACAGGTATATAAGTGCACTCACTGATTGAAGAGGATTCGAGAGCGAACGATGAACTTGAATATGTACTCAAGAGCTTTCATGGCCTTCAGCAATTGCTCAGTCAGCTTCTCTGCATCATCGACATAGTTCTTCAGAACTTTGGTGAGTTTTCTAGAAAGAAAGAAACATGCTTTAATGCAGTGCAGGGTTTCCATTCACCATGATGGACATCAACTCACGTGTATGCCAGCGTGGCACTGAAGTGCTTTTGTATGTAGGTCTCAAGAACAGGGTTAAAGTGCTGAAACTTTCGGTCTGCAATAAGACCTATTATGAAGACCTGTCGGAAAGAAAGGTGATATTCATTTAAAAGTGAAGCAAGTGGTTTCATCAGGGAAAAGGGCGGGCTGTCTGTCTGACTCAATATGCCGGAACACATTGGGAAATTAAAGCAGACTGAGGCACAAGCCAATTTCTGTTGATAAACCTAGAGACAAATGATACCACACTTTCCATCTCACTTCCATGAAAGTGATTTTTGAAAACGAATCCCATGACTATGGACGACTGCAGGCCTGTTCCATCACACTCTCAGTAGATACAAAGACTGGATTAAATTCATCGTAAAACGAAGCAATCGCATCCTTTGCAAGAAATTCTTTGTTTTCAATCAGAGACGAAATAACACATTAATTCAATGGCAGGGATTTCACATGAGATAAAGAATGATTGCACTTCTCAGCTTTATTCCTCAGCTCTCATTTAAATAAAAAAAGCAAAAAGCTATTGAAGTTGGAGAAATCCTGTTGATTCTTCTTTCATGCAAAATATATAACACAAATCAAATGAAGATGACTGCAGCAAAAATATGTTCTGCAGTCAATTTTGCAGTAAACACTTTGGCAGACCAGAAAATGTTCTTTGAGGAGTACGTTTTTCATTGGGCAAACTCATTCTGGGTCTAAGATGGTTAACGTGAGATAATAATTTCACTAAGCTGTACTTATACAGTTGCTGCACTTGGCTGTTTAGCAATGATGATGCATGTGAGCAAACCCCTGAAGAACGACATTGACATCTCTATGTACAGTTTTTGGATAAGTACCATCACAGTCTTATGTATGAATAGTAGTGTTGTCGTCAAGACCACACCAACCAGTCCAAGATATTCTGAAAACCTATCGAGACCGAGACATGACAAGACAGTACATATAAGGTGTCTCAAAGTGATCCACAAATGAGCTGCAATGGATGCCGGCACATACTGGTTAAACCAGGGGTCACCAGACTGTTCCAGTAATAGTGGGGCGGGCCCCCTTGCAGGGGCATGGAGCAATGGGGGGGGGGGGCACCTCGTTTTGCCGTGCTAGAATAAAATATAATTGCACATCCACTCATGATTTTGTTTTTAATTCCAGGCAAAGTGGGGCGCTTTAAGTCTTTTCTGTTACAGACAGAAACAATGTTATGTTATGCTTTATTGGAAGTTGATGTACATTACTTTCTTTTTTCTTTTCTTTAATGATAACAAGGATACAGTGTTACGCAGAGGTGCACTTATAATAATTTATAGACAAATTATACTATTTACAGAGGTGGCGGAGAGTTACAGGAAGTGGTTACTTCTTCCTGTGTGGGCACAACAGAAAATAATTGAGAAGCACTGGGTTAAACTGCGGGTGCTTGATTGGTTGGAACTAAAACCCGCACCCACTGCGGCCATTTCTGGAACAGTTTGGGGACCTTGGGTTAAACAATCAGGTTTCAGCTGAAACAAACAGCACCAGTCTTCAGACACCTTAATGGTGTGTGGGTATCCTCCTGATTTGTAAGGAACACTTGCAAAAGACCCATTAACAAGGAGAACATGGGTGGTCAGAATATAGCAATGTTTTTCATTTTTTTCATCATTAATTGTAACTTTAGGCAAATCAAAAAGACAATGAGTGAACTGCAAAACTTTGGCCATTTTATTGACGATCAAACGTGGAAGTACTTTGAATCCATTGAGTGCATTAAACTGTCCTGAATAGGACAGGCAGCATTTTTAAAATTTGCATTATACAATAGAGCACTAAAGAGCAGCTTAAACATTTGAATACAGTTTTCTTTAAAACCGATCTGAACTTGACAAACAATGCTGCTGCAGCCAGCTAGTTTTTTCTTACCAAAGCATCGAACACCAGCGTATCAAAGGTTTCGCTCTCAGAGTTTTCCATCATGATGTTAAAGAGAGCATCCAGTGTGTCTTGCAGAAACTGAAATGACAAATGCATCACACTTTAAAATGTGGTAAAAACTCGACTCTCCGCGTGTTGAGAGGAAATTTGCAACTGATGATTGAATCATCACTCCAAATGATTCCAGTCACATGCATAAAACATATTGGTAGGACGGAGGAATAGGAAACCGTGAAGGTCGAAATTCCAGCTGCCCTCTATCCTCTTGAGACAGGCACTCCATTTGAAGAGAAATACTGAGGCAAAAGTGTTTCAAAGTAATCTCTTGCTCACGATAGAGTTCTAAATGACATCTCAGAATGGATGAGATTCATCATATTCTCCACCAGAAACAGGGTTTGCACTATGTGGCCTTTACAGAACAATTCAATCATGAGAGCACCGAGGATGAGGACGCATGATTGATGGACAAACTCACTCTTCAGTATTATTTCTGACTCAGTCTATAGCCTGAGTGAATGAGCAATTTTACATCTGTCTTTTCCTGTTAAAGCACAGATTTTGAAGTCAAGCTAAAAATACCCCTCCCTCCACTCTGCTCAGGTACAAGACTGCAATTACCTAAATAAATTCACATTCACACAAAGTGGGCATAATGTGTGTAAACAAGCATTTGATGATCTAATAGATACTGAATCAAAAATTACTTCACTTCAGAAGTAATACTCACTAACATCTCACCTTAACAACTTCACCTCCCTCCACCTTCATGAGTTGCCGGAGGTTCTGTTCCAGCAGAGTGGTGTTGGACCGCCACTTCAGCAGCCCCAAAAGGTCGACTGGAAGACAGAAAAAATATTAATTAATTGAAATAAATTAGAATTATTAACAACAGCAACAATAATAATGGAAAATTACAAAATAAAAACGTTTTACACCCAAAAAATGTGTATTTGTATTTGGGTCTCTCTCAAACAAGCAATCAAGGTTTTCAGAAAAGGGCGTTGCAGAAGGGAGGTCACAAGTCTGACTCCCTTAACACAGAAACGGCCTACGAAAGATAAATAATGGTTTAAAGGAAATGTAAATAATGAAGCCTTCAGGGAGTGAAACATGAACATTGTTTAAGCTTTCTCATGCCATTAAAAGGAGAAAACATTGTGAAGTGCTCTGCCACTATCAATGCCCCCCCTTTTTCCTGAAGTCTGTATTAAGTCAAGTACATGACAATATCCAGAGAAAACTAGCATACACAGGCTCCCAGTGCTGGGACTTCCTGCATAAATTCAGCTGAATTAAAAAGATGTATGAGCTGAGCTTGTGGCATCAAGAGTGTGCTGCTGGGGCCTCTCTTTTGCTGCTGCACTCTAAAGAAACATTAAACTTTAATGCAGATAAACTGTACTTCATATGTGATGTCCATCATCAAAGCAATAGCATTATGTTTAAATGATGTTTAATGCAAATGAAACACAATCATTGAATTTCATCATTATGATTCATTGAGTGTTACTTGTTTATTGATGTGCTACACAAGGAAGACACCTCATCAAAGGGCGCTTTCACACAGCCGGTTCAGTCTTGAGACAAAGCTCTTTTGGCTCAGAAGTCCGAGATGTGAACACAAGCGAGTTGGGTTTTGGCCGCAGACTTGATCCAGGATCAAGACCTGCACTGTCTCAGGAAACTCCCCACGGGGGGCGAGCTTCTCACCTCAGGCGACCTGGCGCTAGATGCCGGAAACTACGTGTACAGCGCGCCAAACCTAGAGATCCCTAAGGAAACATCCTGAGTCAGAACACGGCGCAAAGCTTTTCATTCTAAGTGGACAGGTCTGGAAGCGTTCTGCTGTAAGAAAACCAGAAGAGATTTTCTGCTTGAGTCCATGTCTCTGGCTCATGACAGGATTCATCAACGTCATTCTTAAGGTAGACCCAAGAGGTAAAGGAAAATAAAGGAAACCTACTTTCTTGAAGTTATTTGGTTGTGGTCATCTCTGATTGCTATTGGTACTGTAATTTGGATAAATACTACCACTGTCAGTAGAAAGACAGCCCTAGCGGCAGTTGCTATAATTGATACAGTACGTGTGTGATTATGATGACAACTGAGACATGTGGGAGGAACGCAAAAGCTGGTGCATGGTTCCTTCTTCACGGTAATCCATGAAGTCCTGCCTTAAAAGACAGCGAGGTAGGAGATTTTCACTACATTTTGACAAGAAAACCCCACCCATGTACACACACACACACACTCGACCACAATGCAGACATTCCAGACGGCTGTCTGAGAAGTGAAATGATGCGTTTCAAGCCTTAAAACAGGCTTTTGTAGGAGTGAATGTAGAGTGTGTGCTGCAGGTGCGCTGTTCCTCTATGTGTGTGGCCGCTGCATGTGGGAGGGGTTGCCGAGTGAGTGACGTCTCTCCAGAAGTGAAGAGGTGCCCGGTGCGTGTCCAGCTCTGAATGTGCGCTTCTGTGCAGTTTGGCTGTGACAAAGTCATAAACCAAGTAACGCTCTGTCCCAGACTCGCCTCATCCCTGTCCCAGCTCCAGCCCACAACAGGACATCAAACCCTGGAGTGTGAGCTCCAGCCTCGGAGGTGTGGAGAGCGAGCAGCTCCCCTGTGACACTGTACCACGGTCCAGTGCGGAGACAGGAAAGGTTTTACACCTCAATATGAAGAAAAAACAGTCAGTAAACGAAATCCAAAGCAAAAGAAATTTTTGTTCAAACTCCGATTTGTCGGATCTGCCCAAACGGTCACAGGAAAAAGTAAAATTGAACTAAAATGATTGGAAACAGCAAATGTATACATAAATATATTAAAATTAATACATATATAAGAATATGTAATAAAATTAATAATACTTGCATTTGGTGACCAGTCTAAATAAGTAGGGATGCTCCAATCAGAATTTTTGTGCCAACCACCACCGCTCACCAATACCGATCACATGGCTTGACAATGAATTTGAAATAGAAATGGTGAGACCTTCATGAACCATTAAATCATTTTAATTCTGACACGCTTTAGTATTCCGCTTCAAGGAGGCAACAAACAGAGAAACTGAGCAGCATGCAGCAACTATTCTGTCGAAAGGACAACTGAAAAACTTCGGTGAAGTTCGGTGAATCTCTAGAAACGTATCTATGTCCGTGAAATATCCACATACTGGCCCTTGTAGCGGGACTCCGAGATGAAGAGCACTGCATTTATGAATGTTTCTGTCTCGGTGTAAATGACACCTGAGAAAGGCTGGTCATCTAACTTGGTGAAATTAATAATTATTTGTTGGGCAATTAGCTTAGCGTTCTGAATCTCCCGCTTGAACACCAGCATTCTCACTTTCACAAGCCCCAAAAAATCTCTGTGCGACATCAAGTGCTGGTGCTTTAAATGGCATATTTAATTGTAACGCACTTCCCTGCATAGCATTTTCCCATGCATGTGCTGAAGGATGCAAACTTTAATTGACAGATTGAAAGAAGCACAGCATTCACCGATCACGCTGATATCTGCCAATCGTGCTCGGTGACCAAACAATAGGAGTATCCCCATAAATAAGCCTAAAATTGAGGATTAAAACGTAAAAAATAACAGAGTCAGTATAATTGGGTTTAAGTTTGGTTAAGAGTCCTGCTTAAGGTTTGCCATTTGTTTTGGATGGTTATGTTTAGAGTGAGAGGATCGGAAAAGTATTATGGCAATGAGAAACATCACAATGTCCCCACAATGATAAAAATACTGTGTGTTACTGTGGGTGTGTGAGTGAGCGTGTGCGTGCGTGCGTGCGTGCGTGCGTGCGTGCGTGTGTGTGTTCGTAGGGGGCCTCAATTTGAGGAAAAATTTACTTCAAAATAACTGGGTCACTATAATTTAATTTATGTTTGGTTTAGGTATTGTCTAGGGTTAGCAGTTTGTTTTGGATGGTTTGGTTTAGCGTGAGAAGAAGCTAAAAGCATGGAAGTCAATGAAATGTCCCCACAAAACATAAAGACATAGACTGTGTGTGCAAGTGAGTGTATTTTGGACATGCTATACTGATTAAATGCAGGTTAATTTTCTTCAAATTGTGAGCAGGTAGTCAATCTTATTTCAAAGTTTAATGCTAATGTCAATCTCATTGCCCATACCTATTAATGACTATTCAATATAATGCCGAAATTCAGAGTAAAACCAAGAGGAGACAAGATTGTTACACATTGTATTGCGTTTATGGGTTTTGATATTTTCAAAAAGAGTGGATATAGCTTGAGAGCTGGCCACCTGAAGAAAGAAAAACATTATCTATAGCAGGTTCCTCTCCTTCCTCCCTCCTGGAATAATTTAAATACATTTTCTCCAGCGTGAATTCTGATAGATAGCCAGGAGGCGCTCCAAACTCAAATAGGACATAGCTCCGGGCGAGTTAAACATTCAATTTGAACTTCATTTTTTTCCTAACTTTCATTTTCATTCTCATTAAAATCATGACTCACCTTTGAAAAGAAATGAAAAAAAAAAAAAGGAAAACAATGTAGCGAGCGCAAAGGAGCAAATATTCTTGACAGCTCTATTAAAAGAATGCACAGCCTCATAAGCTTTTGAGACATTTGACCAGTCTGTCACATCACACCATCCACAGTCTTATGAACACAGTCGGGACATAGTGACAAGCCCAAGTGAGTTCCAAAGGATTAGCCACTGAAACTAAAAGCTCCTTAGCTCAATAAGTATCACTGTCTCACTATCCAAATATTCATAGAAGGAAAATCCTCTGTCCATTGTGTGCACGAGCATTAGGATTTGCTTAATCTGGTGTACTTTAGTTATAAAAATGTCACTCCAAAAAGCAGTTATACGGGTCAAATAATCAAGTAACCCTATAAAATTCATGTTTAACAAAAAAAAAAAAATCACACATAGAGAGTCACAAAATGCCGAACATATAGCTAGAATTAGAACTACAGCCCCCCCTGTTGCAACAATATCTACAGAACGCCGTCAGTGATCCAGAAAAGTCAAGGAAAGGAGCAAAGGGTCTCTGGATAGAGTTGGTTCTGGTACATGAATCATCAGACCAGGGCCCCTACCACTGCACTCTCAAGCACAACAACTCGAGTCAATTTAAGCCCAGCAAAATGCTGAATGGCCAAGGGCATGACAAAATGGAAGACATGCTTCGTTTTCTATTAAATAATGTCTTCAGCACTATTTAGTTATAGGAACTGCTTTTTATAGAATATTCCCATCCTAACCACAGAAGGCTTAATCGCATGTTTTGTATGGCCGCCTTATAATGGCATGAAAATTTAAATCCAAGGTCAATTTCCCTGGCACTTTGCCAAAGGCACAAATGCGCGGGAGGCTATATACAGAACACAAGAGGGCGCATTTGGACAAATATCGGCAGGGACCGATATGATGGAAGCTGATTGCGATGCGGACTGACAAGTGAAAAATGGCCCAAAAACGGCAACCTCCAGTTCAAACGCACATCTGTCCGAAGGGCTTTTACTGAATGGAGAAGTCACACTGGCCATCGCGAATTGCATCCGTTATTCAGTCATGAGTCAATGAATCAAACGATAATATAAATGAACTCGATCATTTTGCTAACACTCAGTATCAATTAGTCTGCTGTCTTGTTTCATTTCTTTGTCGTTGTCTCCAAACTGTCACTACCTGTGTGTGAGCGCTATTGTCAGTCTTCTCTGTATCAGTCGTCATGAGCATGCACGCTCAGTCGAGGCTCACCAAGTGACACATCAGGGGCAACACAAGACATCTTGATGGAAATAAATGGAAAAAATCCAAACTTCCAAACATCAAAACTTAGATATTGGAACATTTTTTTCATGATCGTATTTTAAGGAACTTTAAAATGTACAGGGAATGCACAGGGAATGGTCATCCAGACGAGGGTGAAAACAGAACTGCAAATCCTCTACATGATAGACTAACAACGTTGTGACATTTTACTCTGAGGGAGGGATTCAGTATTAATTTAGAGTCACAGTAATGCTTTGTTTCTGCAACTCACTACCTAGACTGAGACTGGCCAAACCAGTTGGAGGAATTTTTGGAAGATAACCAAAAGCTCTTACCGTTCTGAGTAAGCTTAGTGGAGCAGACCAAGGTGCAGATCTGAAAAGAGTCCTTGCTGATGACGCAGTTGCCAAGGTTCTGAGTGCTCTTGCCGCTGATAGAGTAGCCCTTCTCTTCCAGCTCTAGCTTGGTGGCTGGCAGGTTCAGGTACAGGGACGAGTCCTCAAGTTTCTTTGCTTCTGCCTGGTGTCACACAAAATTCATTCAGCCATGACAGTGACATCAGAGAAGATTAACTTATACCACAAGTAGGATACCACTTTCCTGATGGTGTTTATTATTAAGTGTTACAGCCACATACTCCAAATTTTCTTCTGGAAGTTGTGAGTGTAAATGAATCCAAAAAGTTTCCGGACGCCACAATAAATTCTTTGTAAAGTGAGAGGACGTTACCTTGTAAACAATCAGGTCGTGCTCGCCGTCCCTCAGAGTTGTGCCGTCATATCTCATCAGCTTCACGAAAGACAAGGCAAAGATTTTCTCCGATTTGTCTTTTGCTGATGGAAGAAAGGGATACATTGGAAAAATAAAATTAGAGTCTCTTTACTGAAGCTGCAATGTTTTCTATACAGTGTTGTTCGGTGACACTGTTATTTAGTAGGTTGCCGTACTGAATTAAAAATTTGCAACTTTTGTGGGTGATTTAGTTGTGATAAAAAAGTGCCCTATAAGGGTATCAACTCAAAAATATGATGACGGTGCACCCCCAACAAAGACCAAAAAGCAGTGGCAAAACGAAGACAAAGAAGGTAAAAGTGAAAGGACGTGGGCAAAGAGAAATAGGAAAGAAATGAGGTTATGATGAAAAACACTAAAATGAAGGTGCAAAGAGTATCGATATTTTTAGACTCAATGACATGGATAGCAAAAAGTAAGAAGGTGCATATTGTGGGTAAGAAACACGTTTAAAAAAAGTTCATGAATAAATAAATAAACATTGAATTTCAATCTAAAGTGAAGCGGTGTGGACTTCAAATTCTGGAGCGGGCTGTCATTTCAAATTCATGTCTGGACGACTGTGCCACATTTTAGCACTCTCCATCTCGCCACACTCCCCACGTTGCCATAATGACAGATGAAGCACAAGTGCAGAGATTCGGGGATCTCTCACTGCTGCATCTTTCGTTGAAAGCAGCCATCAGTCTGATGAGGCCTGACAACATTAAGAGCGTGATGTTCTGTTGGAGTCGATCTCTCTCTCTGAACCAGGAGGCTCAGATACAAAAGCACATGAACCCTCGTTGCTGGCATGACAAGCCACTCTGTCAATTTGGGTTTCTGCTCTTGCTAGGAGCAACAGACCAAGCATGAAAGGAAGAGGCAAAAAAAAATGTTTTCAGCAGACTTCCACACATCCCTTCTGCCATGTTTTTGTTCTGAAATTGTCACTTTTGGATGAGCTCTAACAGGCTTTACTGGTCCACTGGGTCAAAAAACATGCCTTAGGTACATTTTACAGGGAGATGTGCTCAAGAACTCACCAGTAACTACCAAAAACACAACTTCTCACTGAGCACAGCAATTGAAAATGAAGGCCAAAATATATTTTTAGATACAGCATATAGATGTAATGTGAGAGCCTTGATGTCAAACAATGTAGGTTTAAGCCTTTGCAGTGGGAAAATGAACTACTATTAAGAGAGCCCTTCTTTTCCTCAGAACACAATTCATTTTTGTCTAGAACTTTCTTCCTCGGACAGATCAGAGACGTCACCACTGCATAACTGCTTTAAAACAGAGAACCACATTGAACCGAAGATTTTGGGTACAGTTATGCCCCAAGCATCGACTGCACATGTCCTGAGTAAGAAAGGATGGCTACTTGTGAAATACGATGGAACACTTAACCTCATTTCTCTTCATCTAGAAGTCAAAATGAGATGAGGAGCGATATTGCATCATTTTTTGCTCCAGTTAAGAAGTCAGCAAAACACACAGTATTGAGAGAGCTGTGCAGCCGGGAGAGGGAAACTCGGAGGTTGGTGGAGGTCGGAGAGAAGGCAGGCAATGAAAGTCAAGACACTGATAGAGAGGGACATTCTGTGGATGAAGAAGAGGCTGAAGGGGACAAAAATAAACAGGGACATTGAGACAATCAGCCAGAGGGACAGTTGGTGGATCCATGTGGAGCAGGTACAACACCATCAGGTTTTGATGCAGTGTAATTTCTGCCATTGTAATTAAGTCTCATTAGCATCAAAAGGTATTTAAAAAGAGTACACATATTTTAAATGTAGGCCCTAGATGTGAACATTTAATGAATAAATATTGTTTGTAGTTGCAAAATAAACTTTAGTATGCAGGAAAATTTGAAATTTCATCTTCATGTATAAATAAGAGAGCCATTCCGCACAATATCAACACAAAAACATTGAGTCAGAAACATGGCATGATGCGCTCTAAGAAGTAAAAATAATGTGCACAGGATTTGCCCTCTGGTTAGATAGAATGAAATTAAGAATTTAGCTTGATTAAACAGTCACATCCATAACAAAAAAAGAAGTGCACACACCAAAAGGCATTAAAAAACTTTATCTTCATTCATCCTTCACAAATCTATGTAATCCACTCATTAAGCATTTTCGCTTTCTGACATTGTGTCAGCATCAGCATTCTGTAGTGGTCCAGAGTCATTTGAGGTGAACTTAAAGCAAGCGCTGTGAGGTTATAGCAAGTCAAGCAGTTTTAAGTGCATGGCAACCGTGTTAGTCTTCCTTTTTGTCACGCATATAAACAAGTCTCTCCAAGGGGAGAAGCGTTCAAAATGTGTAGGTCACACCCATTCTAACTATATATATATATATATATATATATATATATATATATATATATATATATATATATATATATATATATATATATATATATATATATATATATATATATATATATATATATATATATATATATATATATATATATGTATGATGATGAAAATGCAATTCATGATTACTACATATCTGTTGTACTTACAGTCCTGTGATGATCTGTGCCGAAACGTAAATCTCAAATGGCTGCGATTCACATCTTCTATTGGAATTGCAACCTAAAAACAAGAAGTACATACAATCACAAAGGGTGGTTGAAAACCCACAGGCTTCAGTAAGACACAACAGTGGACATGATGATTCATGTGAAAGAACTGAAATTGTAAATAACTTGTTGTTGTGTAAAATTAATAACACAAATCACGTGTTTCACACAAGCACTGCATGGTTCTTGTCATTTTCTTCTCCATCTTCAAAACTCATTATTTTCTTGTTCTTATCATTCTCTATTCTTTTGGTTTCAGAGGAGCAAAAATGAAAATCATACCAAGGGGTTTTAAATCTAATTTGGGTCATTGTCCAATGTCAAGCTGATTATCATTTCATTTATGAGTATTTCAACCAGCATGAAAAAGCTCATCTTTCATCTTTGTTTTCAACCACAGGTCGCTACAAAGGGAGATTTTCTGTTGATATTGTTATTTCATAGGCTAATGTGGCCATAGTCAAGAGATTATTGGTTTATTCACGGGCATATTATAGATTATTAACAGGCAACAACTAGATTGGTTGTAGCTGTTAGTAGTAGTAAGTAGTGAGAGGGATAATTGAACTATTCTGTAGTTAGCAGAAGTAGACATGGCATAACCAGAAATACTTATTAGAGTCAGTGCCACTATTGAGGGATTACTGTAAGTGCAGTGAAATTGAAAATGTGTGAACTCCAATAATAATTGTCTTAATTTCCGCCACAATGATCGAGAAGGTGTCATTGAAAAACAGAGGAGCACTCAGTGTATGGTTTACGCAGCCGTGGTCTTAGTGGCATCAGTAATCCCAAATTTTTTTTATGTAACCGCACTATCAATACACAAATATGAATTGTTCCACACGACAGAGTTGGGTTAGGTGGACTAGAGCTGGGAGAGGTTAGTTGGGTTAGACCAAGGGTCGGCAACTTTTGCATGCAAAAGAGCCATTTTTATTCCCTTTCCCATCTAAGAAAAACTGTCAGGCGCCTCAAAACATAATGTAACATATAAACTCCAAAATTTCTTGCGTCATCACATCTGGTAGTGGATTGGTATTGTTGGTTTTTCCGGAATTGCATTTCAAGCAAAACTCCACAACTTTAAGTGCTACATGGCATGACATACCTTGATGGTTTCAAACCAGCGTGGTTGCTTCACTTGATAGTAGATGACCGACTTGTATTCATTGATTCCTTCATCACCTGCTCCAGGAAAGATGACGTTCTATGAGAGGAAAAAACACACACATAGATGGGTACTAAGCCAATTCATTTGTCATCAAAACAGGTTGAGTTTCATATAACAGAGGGGAGGTTTCTATGGCTGAGATCCTGACTGCGTGCTGTCAATCTCATGGTATGAGGGTGAGAAATAAATGACAAATTCATTATTTAAAGAGGGGGCACAGCAGCTAGAATGCGAGGTACGGCCGGACAGAATGGAGTGATCCTTTCAATCCAATAGTCTGATTTTAGCTTTGCTGCAAAAATAATGAATGAGAATATAAACCATGAGAAGGTTTCTCCCGAGCTACAGGATTATTTTTGTCATGCTGTGCTTGCAATTCAGACTTTGAAAAGTCGGACTTCAATTGTTCAGGAAATACCTGACAAACACATAAATCCATGGTGAGATAAGGGCAAGACAAGACACGACCACTCAAATAGCCATTTCTAATGAAAACCATCACGTGCTTCAGCAGGACAACAAACATCTAACATTTCACATCATGAATAATCACAAAAAATAAGTATTTCATGAGCATGCCATCACTTGTTGAGAAACACAAAACGACACACCATGCCTCACAAAAGCGCACAAGAGCAGGGGGACAAGCTAATACGTACATACGTACAAAAGTCTGATGTCGCCATATCCATTGAATAGACTCATGAAGTAACACAACTAATGTTGCAGGCCTAATCTGCATATTTTGGGTTTAGGCATGATTTGTAACTTTTTATTTTTTTTAAATGGAAATACCAACAGATAAGGATTTTTTTTTTGCTTTTTTTTGGTAGTGGTAGTAGGTATGGGCAGTGGAATCCAGATACAAAATTTAATGAAAGGGCTTTGGACAGCAGGTCAGGGAGCGTATGTAAATCAGTGGGGAGATTTGGCATGCATTCTTAGTTTTCCATCAGTCCAAACAACATGGTTCCTCCTCACTCCAA